>NW_018244012.1:430005-431145 GCF_001263595.1 Phalaenopsis equestris | reverse complement strand
CTCCAATAAAAATTTCAAAGGATTAGAATTTACCTTGGCCTAGTTAGGAATTTTCTTTGAAAAATCCTATTTTTGCATGAAAATAATTATATAAAATAAATTAAATTCTTAAAAATCACATTTTCTCCTCTCATGTCTTAATTAATCCATTAATGACGTAGAATAAAAATTTCAAAGTCATTTGAATTGAATTTGACAAATTATGAAGTGTTAGAGCCTTAGGGCAAATGTGTAATTTTGGAATTTAGCATTAATTAACATTTAGGCTTAGGGAAATGGGCAACCTCTGACCTTAATCAATTTATTTGATGTTTGGAACACAAGGGGTTAATTGGTAGAAACCAATCTCACTTTCTTAATTAAGATAATAAATTTCTAAATTATTAGAATTTAGAAGTTTATTAAAATTAAATGATCCTGGACTTAGGGGTATGACTTTTGAAGTTAATAATTAATGAATTTAATACCCTTATTTTGATTTTCAAATAAAAATTCAAATTATGAATCATGACCACGTAAAGCTTAACCTTTTCAAAACTAATTAAGACACTTACCTAGGTCTTAAGGTCTTAGTGGTAGCTTAGGCCAAATAAAAATTGACTAAATGAGAATTAGAGAAATAAACATAAAATAATCAAACAACCTTGAAACACCACTAAGCCTAATTAAAAAATTGGCAAAGTGTTCAGGTTACTCCAACTTGCCCATTAAGGAAATTCACTCACAAAATGTTCAAATTAAATGTCAAATGATAATTACCCCTTTCTTAGGGATAATTAAGATATCAATGTTCACTGAGCATTCAAAGTATTCACAGGATGAACCATTAAGCAACATAATAAGTTTAAGGGGAATTGAGGCTTTTCACTATTTGGTGAGAAGGAGGCACGGACCTGCTTCCTCCTCCTAACTTGTTGGATACCTCAGAGGTCTATTAAACTTAAGATACTTTGCTCAATGAAATCCTTCTTAACTAAACTTTTAAGGACTCAACAAAATAAGACATAGAGTTAGGAAAACCACCAGAAATTGACTTTTCATGCTATAAATGCCCTCACATGCAATTTTAAGTTTCAGGTGGTGGAACGAGAAGACTCGCGAGGTACGCTTTTACAGTTTGTAGTACCGTCTTTCTTGTGC
>NW_018244012.1:428618-429871 GCF_001263595.1 Phalaenopsis equestris | reverse complement strand
AACACAACCATCACAAAACATCAATTGTAACTAAATTAAGATGTCTCTATCAGATGATCGGGAATCCCTTGGTGGAGCTAACCTACGGTTGGTAACGAGGCTTCCCACGATTTAAATGAAATTATGGAACTCATTAAGTTGGGTTTAGTAAGTTCATTTGGACTAAGTAAATCCAATAGAAAATAGTGGTGTCCGAACGAGGGAACCGTAGGATCCCAACCGGTGTCGCTCTAATCAACTTTAATATGCCCTCATAAAATTTAAAGAACTTCAACCATAGGGCCACCTGATTTGACATTATAACTTGATCTCAAACTCGTCGCGGTGAGGAACTTGGAACTAGCATGGTGGGCAGCACAACCATCTTCAACAACAAAATTTGTCTTCCCCAGCTAAACCAATATTCCTTCCTTAGACTTAAACAACAAAGCCATAGAACTTTGAGGTTACTTGCTTATGCAACGTAAATCCTCACATCATCTTTAGGCCTTTGCATAGCCCTGCCATAAAATATAAGCCCTAACTCGTCTTAGGATTCCGAGGGTGTCTTTTGTCACGACCTAAATCCTCATATCTTCCAGGCTATTTATGTGATTGTTTCACACGAATATAAGCGCTAACTAATAAAATTGGCAAGATGAAACACTTAAATTTTTCTCTTCTAAATTTAAACCAAACATTAGCATAGCTTGGGAAGTCACAGAGGTTGTCCTCTAAGATCCACGACATCCCCCCGCTCAAAATGTTCTAAATTTGAACCAATCCCCTTTCACACCTCTACGTCTGATTTCATCGAAAAGTCCTACCCTTTGAAATTCCTTGAAGATAATATTTTCTCATTTTTATCGAGAGTCTTCTTAAGTGACTTTGGTCATTTAAGATGAAATTAACTACAGGGGCTTGCCCTTATAAGAAGCATGTCCGAACCCAGCTTAATGAAACCCCTATTTAATCTTTTATATTAAAAAGGGGAACTTGTCGGCAAATACAAAGGTTTCACATACCAAATGGACGTCATACTTTGCTTAGTTTATTTGACCGAGCCTCATCCTTATGTCTTGTGTTTATCCTTCAGGATAGATACAGGATTTGAGGTACAGTGCTCTTTCATTTTAAACTATGAAAAAATTGGGGTCAGTTTGATTTGAGAAAGACTCGCGAGGTACGCTTTTACAGTTTTTAGTACCTTCTTTCTTGTGCCTTTTCCTTACCTGCTTCATTTTATGCTTACGTTGTTTCTTTCTTAAACTTGC
>NW_018244012.1:428084-428608 GCF_001263595.1 Phalaenopsis equestris | reverse complement strand
CAACATAAACTTGCATGTTAACTAAACCCAAAGCCCAAAACCAAAACTAAAATCAACCAAGGTAAAATCCACCCCCACAACATTTAAAATATAAAACAACTCAAAATTTAACCACAAACATGACATAAAATTACAATTGCAACTAAAGTAAGATGTCTCTATCAGATGATCGGGAATCCCTTGGTGGAGCTAACCTACGGTTGGTAACGAGGCTTCCCACGATTTAACTCGATTTAAATGAAATTATGGAACTCATTAAGTTGGGTTTAGTAAGTTCATTTGGACCAAGTAAATCCAATACAAAATAGTGGTGTCAGAACGAGGGACTCGTAGGATCCCAACCGGTGTCGCTCTAATCAACTTTAATATGCCCTCATAAAATTTAAATAACCTCAACCATAGGGCCACCTGATTTGACATTATAACTTGACACACTAGAAAACTTAAACTCGTCAAGGTGAGGAACTTGGAGCTAGCATGATGGGCAGCACAGCCATCTTCAACAGCAAAACTTGTCTTCCCCA
>NW_018244012.1:424430-427569 GCF_001263595.1 Phalaenopsis equestris | reverse complement strand
ACTTTGGTCATTTAAGATGTAATTAACTATAGGGGCTTGCCCTTATAAGAAGCATGTCCGAACCCAGCTTAATATAAACACTATTTAATCCTTTATATTAAATAGGGGAACTTGTCGGCAAATACAAAGGTTTCACATACCTAATGGACGTCATACTTTCCTTAGTTTATTTGACTAAGCCTCATCCTTAAGTCTTGTGTTTATCCTTCGGCATAGTTGCAGGATTTGAGGTACAATGCTCTTTCATTTTAAACTATGAAAAAAATGGGGTCAGGTTGATTTCATTTTTCAACGTCGTTCCAAAGCGGGCGACGGGATTTCGATTCCGGCGACCGCGGCGACCGATGACCGATAGCTTCTTACGAGCAACTCCCCACAAACCCCCGAAATAGTGCCGACAGCTTCTGGCGACTCTGCTGGGGACAAGCTTCTCTCTCCATACAAATAAAGAAAAATTATCTCCACACCGGTAATGTGTCCATGCCCCTCTTGGTGCCCCTCTTGGACCAAATTACCCTTCTTCCGTTAACATACTTTACCCATTTCTGTCTTGGGAAGGTACAATCAACTCCTTGGACATCAAGACCAGCTGTTCAACCATTTTTAAACAGATGAGTTCAGAAGGCCATTAAGGACTCTTTAAATTTTTATATGGGGTTGCATCCCCAAAAGGTGTGTCAGTGGACTAGTTCCACCTGGGCATTTTTTGCGACTAATTAGGTCCTGCACTGGGTACTAAAATATTTCACATATCCCTTCAAAATTTGATTTGTTATTCCGTATATTTTGTAAATTAAACCAAATCTTGTTGTGATGCGCGCACTTTGAAACTTTATTGCATTAAATAAATTTTACACCCCTTAATTTTTTTTAAAATACACATAAATTAAGACCCCCCGGTCTACAGATCAACCTCTATTTTCAGTGCTTGCACTAAAGATTACGAGGTTTTTGACCATATAGCTAACCCTAAAATTGTCTGTTTGTAAAGCCTGCTACGATGGCCTACCCGATGCTGACTTTTTCACCCCCCCCCTGCCGATAAGTCACGAAGCCCGCAACATCGCTCCTACCGTCAAATTTGGACCCCAATTCGAAGATCTCGAGGTCATCCGCGGGAAAGCCCCGTTTGTGGTAATGAAGATCGCTGCTCTGGAAATACAAGAGTCATCTGCAGAATTCAGTTTGAACTACCTTCAAGACTTCCCTGCCTGAAAGAAGGCTAAAGCAGCTGTCGTCATGGCCCCCACCAAACCTGCTATCCCTGCTGCTACTAAAGGGAAGTAGGTGATGATTGTTGAAGATCCAACTGAGGGATTAACATTCACACCACCCGTGTTTGAAATCGGGTCAAGCTCAAGGATTGTACCACTGACCCAAACTCAAAGGAGGAACCGCAATAGAAGAGTTCAGAGGGCCATTAAAGCCCAGGCTCTCGAGGAGACACTCGTTCAGGAGGAACCTCATCAACATGAAGAAGTGCTACCAGAAATTTACCCACTCCTCCGAGGAAGTAGATTCCATCCTCTGATAGATACCAAGGGATATGAGAGTATCCAAAGAATCACTGTCGCATTACTGCGTGACCAGGTGAGGGTAGAAAGAATTTCACTCCTATCACTCGAGTTAGTGCAATTTTTAGAAGGCTTGCTACCAAAGAAGGATGTTCGGTTAGCAAGTTACTTAAATGAGTGGGAGATGCAAATTCCCCACGCATGAAGAAGGAAATATTGAAAGGCCTGAAATTAGCCAGACAATCTTGTAAGACAACTGGAGCACCGCCTAGTCGCGTTCCCATTTGGCTCCGCTTAAGGAACAAAGTTGTTACCGCAGTGATTACTAATGATCATACTGCCACCAGGATCACAGGTCGTCGACCGGTTCAGTCGAGACTAGGTCCGAAGATCTTAGCAGTCATTCCTGCAATTCCAGAGATAAAGACAAAGCGATTACCTGACACTGTAGCAGGTCTACACCACGGGAAGCATACATTCCCTTGACATATCGATACGATGTCTCTACTAAGACGTCCCGTCCTGAGACATCATTCTCAAAGAAGAGGAGGGTATGGGTATCCAAGGTCGCTACACCGATACAGTTCACTGAGCCTGCAGGACTGGAAGTAGAACCAGTACCTGAAATATCTGACATCGTCGCGACAACAGCCAGCAAGATGGAGGAACAAGTAGAGGATATCCACCAAGGTCCTCCAGATCATAAAGAAATCAAGGAATCAATAATTGAAGAGAAAGTTGAGAAACTCGTTATTGAGATTTCTGAGTTAGCTCGTAGCACAGAGTTTCCGTCAATACTGAAAATGAATATTTTGATTATAATGATTACCTAGAGGAGGATTTCATGGATGTCCATGTGATTGAAACAAGAGCTACCACATTTAAGTGCAAGGCTCAACCTCTCACTGAAGAGAACGCCTTAGATGAGCTTCATAGGGTTATCCTAGCAAGTCAGTCTACTGGAGAAAAGAATAGAAGAGATGACTGCAGCTATGATCGCCATGGCCACCATTCAGGGGCAATCACAAGCACCGAGATTGGCTTCTGTGGAGATAAATCAGCCAGAAATCATACACATCACGGATGAAAGAAGAGAGGCTACTTTAGCAGACAAAGATGAACAACCAAAGAGAGATTAATCCATCAGGTGCCACGCTAGAAAAGGAATTCAAGAAAATGGTTTAATAAGTGCGGGACGCCTTAGCCCAATCTAAGGTCGGTGCATCAATTTTAAAGGGTGGACCTTACCCAGAGTAGTTTGATGCCGTACCTTTCCCCAAAGGTTTTGTGGCCTCAAACTTCAAGATATTTGATGGGACTGGAAATCCCAGAGAGCACATAGCACATTTCCGAGCCAGTTGTGGCAACACAAGGAATAATGAAGCTCTACTCTGCTAGTAATTTGTCAGCAGCTTGTCAGGAATTGCTTTCGACTGGTACGCTGACTTGCCCATGGGTCATTTAAAATATTTTCTGAGTTGGAACAGTTATTTGTGAAATGATTTGTTGGGGTGAAACATCATGTGTCTATTGGAGAGCTCATGATGGAGAGGCAAAAGCCCAGGGAAACTTTGGCAGACTTTATTTTGAGGTGGAGAAACCTTAGCATGAAATGTGAACCTCAG
>NW_018244012.1:422136-423443 GCF_001263595.1 Phalaenopsis equestris | reverse complement strand
ACCTCCAATAAAAATTTCAAAGGATTAGAATTTACCTTGGCCAAGTTTGGAATATTCTTAGTTTGGAATTTTCTTAGAAAAATCCTATTTTTGCATGAAAATAATTATATAAAATAAAATAAATTCTTAAAAATCACATTTTCTCCTCTGATGTCTTAATCAACCCATGAATGAGGTAGAATAAAAATTTCAAAGTCATTTGAGTTGAATTTGACAAATTACGAAGTGTTAGAGCCTTAGGACAAATGTGTAATTTTGGAATTTAGCATTAATTAACATTTAGGCTTAAGTCAAGGAAGGAAAATGACAACCTCTAATCTGAACCAATTTATTTGATGTTTGGAACACAAGGGGTTAATTCGTAGAAACGAATCTCACTTTCTTAATTAAGTTAATAAAATTATAAATTATTAAAATTTGGAAGTTTATTAAAATTACATGATCTTGGACTTAGGGGTATGACTTTTGAAGTGAATAATTAATCAATTTAATACCCCTATTTGATTTTCAAATGAAATTCAAATAATGAATCTTGACTACCTAAAGCTTAACCTTTTCGAAACTAATTAAGACACTTATCTAGGTCTTAAGGGCTTAGTAGCGACTTAAGCTAAATCAAGTTCATTTAAATGACGATTAGAAAAGTAAATTAGAGAATGACTAAACGATGATTAGAGAAATAAACATAAAATAATCAAACATCCTTGAAAGCCTAATTAACCTAATTAAAAAATTCGCAAAGTGTTCAGGTTACACCAACTTGCTCTTTAAGGAAATTCACTCACATAATGTTCAAACTAAATGATAAATGATAATTACCCCTTTCTTAGGGATAATTAAGACATCAATGTTCACTGAACATTCAAAGTATTCATAGGATGAACCATTAAGTAACATAATAAGTTTAAGGGGGATTGAGGCTTTTTCTCATTTGGTGAGAAGGAGGCATGGACCTGCTTCCTCCTCCTAACTTGTTGGATACCTCAGAGGTCTATTAAACTTAAGATACTTTGCTCAATGAAATCATTCTTAACTAAACTTTTAATCAACTTTAATATTCCCTCATAAAATTTAAAGAACTTCAACCATAGGGCCACCTGATTTGACATTATAACTTGACACACTAGAAAACTCAAACTCGTCGTGGTAAGGAACTTGGAGCTAGCATGGTGGGCAGCACGGCCATCTTCAACAGCAAAACTTGTCTTCCCCAGCTAAACCAATCTTCCTTCCTTAGACTTAAACAACAAAGCCATAGAACTTTGAGGTTTCTTGCTTATGCAACGTAAATCCTCACATTATCTTTA
>NW_018244012.1:421540-421780 GCF_001263595.1 Phalaenopsis equestris | reverse complement strand
AAAATGGTTTCGCAAACCAAACAAATGTCATATATTTCTTAGTTTGTTTGATCGAGCCTCATCCTTAAGTCTTACGTTTATCCTTCGGGATAGATACAACATTTGAGATACAATGCTCTTTCATTTTAAACTATAAAAAAATTGGGGTCAGTTTGATTTCATACTTCAACGTCCTTCCGAAGCGGGCAACGAGATTTCGATTCCGGCGACCGACAGCTTCTTACGGGCAACTCCCCACAA
>NW_018244012.1:417119-421184 GCF_001263595.1 Phalaenopsis equestris | reverse complement strand
TTTTTTGCCACTAATTAGGTCCCGCACTGGGTCCTAAAATATTTCACATATCCCTTCCAAATTTGATTTGTTATTCCGCAAATTAAACCAAATCTTGTTGTGTTGCGCGCACTTTGAAACTTTCTTGCATTAGTTAAATTTTACACCCCTTAATTTTTTTTGAAATACCCATAAATTAAGACCCCCCCGGTCTACACATCAACCTCTATTTTCAGTGCTTGCACTAAAGATTACGAGGTTTTTGACCATATAGCTAACACTAAAATTATTTGTTTTTAAAGCCTGCTATGATGGCCTACCTGACGCTGACTTTTTCATGCAACCTGCCGACAAGTCACGAAGCCCGCAACATCGCTCCTACCTTCAAATTTGGAGCCGAATTCGAAGATCTCGAGGTCATCCGCAGGAAAGCCCCATTTATGGTAATGAAGATCGCTGCTCCAGAAATATAAGAATCATCTGCAGAATTCAGTTTGAACTCCCTTCAAGACTTCCCTGCCTACAAGAAGGCTAAAGCAGCTGCCGTCAGGGCACCCACCAACCCTGCTATCCCCGCTGCTGCTAAGGGGAAGAAGGTGATGATTGTTGAAGATCCAACTGAGGGATTAACTTTCCCACCACCCGTGTTTGAAATTGGGTCAAGCTCAAGGACTGTACCACTGACCCGAACTCAAAGGAGGAACCGCAATAGAAGAGTTCAGAGGGCCATTAAAGCCTAGGCTCTCGAGGCGACAACGGTTAAGGAAGATTCTCACCAAGATGAATCATCAATGATTATAATGAAGATTTTGACTATAATGATTACCTCAAAGAGGATTTCATGGATGTCCATGTTATCGAAATCAAAGCCGCTACATATGCGCTCGGGGCTCAACCTCTTATCGAAGAGAACGCCACAAATGAGCTATGTAGGGCTATCCTCCTAAGGGATGAGCAAGTCAGCCAACTGAAGAAAAGGATAGAAGAGATGGCCGCAGCTATAACTGCTATAGCCAGACAATCTTGTAAGACAACTGGAGCACCGCCAACTCACATTCTCGTTTGGCTCCGCTTAATGAACAAAGTTGTTATCGCAGTGATTCCTACTGATCATACTGCCACCAGGACCACAGGCCATTGACCTGTTAAGTCGAGACTGGGTCCGAAGCTGGGTCCGAAGATCTTACCGAAGATCTTACCCGTCATTCTTGCAATTCCAGAGATAAAGACAAAGTGATTACCTGACACTGTAGCCGGTCTACGCCACAGGGAGCATACATTTCCTTGACATACCGATGTTTCTACTAAGACGCCCCGTCCTGAGACATTATCATCGAAAAAGAAGAGGGTATGGGTATCCAAGGTCGCTACAGCGATACAGTTCAGTGAGCCTGCAGGACAGGAAGTAAAACTAGTACCTGAAATATCTACATTGTCGCGACAATAGCCAGCGAGATGGAGGAACAAGTAGAGGATATCCACCAAGGTCCTCCAGATCTTAAAGCAATCAAGGATTCAATAATTGAAGAGAAAGTTGAGAAACTCGAAATTAAAATTTTGGAGTTAGCTCGAGAGCACAGAGTTTCCGTCAATACTGAAAATGAATATTTTGATTATAATGATTACCTAGAGGAGGATTTCATTGATGTCCATGTGATCGAAACAAGAGTTACCACATTTACGTGCGAGGCTCAACCTCACACCAAAGAGAATGTCGTAGATGAGCTGCGTAGGGTTATCCTCCTAAAGGATGAGCATGTCAGTCTATTAGAGAAAAGAGTAGAAGAGATGACTGTAGCTATGACCGCCATGGCCACCATTCAGGGGCAATCACAAGCACCGAGATTGGATTCTCCGGAGTTTAGCTTCTCCAGAAATTAATCAGCCAGAAATCATACACATCACAGATGAAAGAAGAGAGGTTACTTCAGCAGATAAAGATGAACAACCAAAGAAAGATTCTCCATCAGGTGCCACACTGGAAAAAGAATTCAAGCAAATGGTTCAATAAGTGCGGGATGCCTTAGCCCAATCTAAGGTCGGTGCATCAATTTTAAAGGGTAGACCTTACCCAGAGGAGTTTGATGTCGTACCTTTCCCCAAGGGTTTTGTGGCCTTAAACTTCAAGATATTTGATGAGACTGGAAATCCCATACAGCACGTAGCACATTTCTGAGCCAATTGTGGTAACACGAGGAATAATGAAGCTCTACTCTGCTAGTAATTTGTCAGCAGCTTGTCAGGAATTGCTTTCGACCAGTACACCGACTTGCCCAACAGGTCAGTTAAAACATTTTCTGAGTTGGAACAATTATCTATGAAAAGATTTGTCGGGGTGCAACATCATTTGTCTATTGGAGAGTTCATGATGGAGAAGCAAAAGCTTAGCGAAACTTTGGCAGACTATATTTTGAGGTGGAGAAACCTTAGCATGAAATGTGAACCTCAGTTACGGGGCGAAACATCATGTGTCTATTGGCTTGAAATTTTGGCACTTAACATGTTATAGCCTTTGTCATGGGAAACATCCTCTGATTTTTCCAATGCCTTAGATAGAGATCCATATTTTTCAAGTTTTTGCACATTATTTCCTTAAAATAATCATGAAAATTAGCATGTTGATTAAAAAATTCAAAGATAGTTTTTGAAGGTCCACCATGACCAGAGAAGTTTTTAGAAATAATTTCATGGGTCAAGTCATTTAAAATGTACTTAAATTTTACAGACACTAAATCACTAAAATAATTCATTTTGAAAAATATAAATATTTAAATGACTTAATTTCTTATCTCCACTGTGGTTTATGATCCAGAGAACTCACTATAAAAATTTCAAAATATTTTGGGTTCATCTCATAATTTAAGTTAATTTTTAAAAATAAATACCACTTTCAACACTTAAATGATTTTTAAAAATCAAAATATAACTCAAAAAATTATGAAACTTAGTTTTTTTGAGTTCTCTATGATCAGAGAAATTTAATAAAAATAAAATAATTTTTAGAATAAATACTTGATTTTTAGCCTATTTTAAATATTTAAAAATTCATAAAAAACACAAAAATAAAAAAATTCATCGAAATATTTTAAATTGCTTCCTAATCACTTAGGAAAATATAGAATATTTTTCCTGATTTTCTAAATAAAGATATTGAATTTCAAAGCTTTAAAATAATTTTTAAAGGCTAAAAATGAGTTTTCACGAAAATAATTCTAATAAATCAAAGAAAATTCAGAAAAATTTGAAATTTGCTCATCTGGGTTCTCTAACCTCAGAGAGATTTTTTAAAGACACAAAACTTAATTTTCATCATTTAAAATATTATATTTTTATTAAATAACCTGGAACTTAAAATAATTCAGAACTTAAAATAATTCTCATAAATCACACAGAATTTAAAAAATCATTAAATTTGGTCCGAAGGCTTCTCTGGTTTAGTTTTACCTCCAGTAAAAATTTCAAGGGATTATAATATACCTTGGTCAAGTTAAGAAAATTTTCTTTGAAAAATCCTATTTTTGCATGAAAATAATTATATAAAATAAATTAAATTCTTAAAAATCACATTTTCTCCTCTGATGTCTTAATTAACCCATGAATGAGGTAGAATAAAAATTTCAAAGTCATTTGAATTGAATTTGACAAATTATAAAGTGTTAGAGCCTTAGGGCAAATGTGTAATTTTGGAATTTAGCCTTAATTAACATTTAAGCTTAAGTAAAAGGGGGAAATGGGCAACCTCTGATCTGAATACTTTTATTTGATGTTTGGAACACAAAGGTTAATTGGCAGAAACCCAGGTGAATGTTAGCGTTGGGTTGGTCATAGAAGTAACTTTACAAAAGAAAAGTTGGGGTTAGTTATATGGCCAAAGTGTTGTAGTTTTAGTGCAAACACTAAAGCTAACGACAGAGATATTTTGATTTTCAAATAAAAATTCAAATTATGAACCATGGCCACTTAAAGCTTAACCTTTTCCAAACTAATTAAGACACTTACCTATGTCTTAAGAGCTTAGTGGTAGCTGGTACCAAATAAAAATTGACTAAATGAGGATTAGAGAAATAAACATAAAATAATCAAACA
>NW_018244012.1:411577-416937 GCF_001263595.1 Phalaenopsis equestris | reverse complement strand
ACCATTAAGCAACATAATAAGTTTATAATAAGTTTAAATGGACTCGCTTCCTCCTCCAAACTTGTTGGATACCTCAGAGGTCTATTAAACTTAATATACTTTGCTCAATGAAATCATTCTTAATTAAACATTTAAGGATTCACCAAAATACGAGATAGAGTTAGGAACACCACTAGAATTTTCCTTTTCCTGCTCTTCATAAATGCCCTCACATGCAATTTTAAGTTTCACGTGGTGGAACTAGAAGACTCGTCAGGTACGCTTTTACAGTTTATAGTATAAAAAAAAAAAAAAAACAAACAAAAAAAAAACCCACCGCCACAACATTCCAAATATAAAACAACTCAAAATTTCATCACAAACATCACACAAAGCTACAGTTGCAACTAAATTAAGATGTCTCTATCAGATGATCGGGAATCCCTCGGAGGACGTAACCTATGGTTGCTAACGAGGCTTCCTACGGTTTAAATGAAATTATAGAACTCATTAAGTTGGGTTTAGTAAGTTCATTTGGACTCAGTAAATCCAATAAAAAATTGTGGTGTCGGAACGAGGGAACCGTAGGATCCTAACCGGTGTCCCTCTAATCAACTTTAATATGCCCTCATAAAATTTAAAGAACTTCAACCATAGGGTCATCTGATTTGACATTATAACTTGACACACTAGAAAACTCAAACTCATCGCAGTGAGGAACTTAGAGCCAGGATGGTGGGCAGCACGGCCATCTTCAACAGCAAAACCTGTCTTCCCCAGCTAAACCAATCTTCCTTCCTTAGACTTAAACAACAAAGCCATAGAACTTTGAGGTTGCTTGCTTATGCAACATAAATTCTCACATCATCTTTAGGCCTTTGCATAGCCCTGCTATACAAATATAAGCCCTAACTCGTCTTTCGATTTCAAGGTTGACGTTTGTCACGACCAAAATCCTCATATCTTTTAGGCTATTTGTGTGATTGTTTCACATGAATATAAGCCCTAATTAATAAAATTGGCAGGATGAAACACTTAACTTTTTCTCTTCTAAATTTAAACCAAACATTAGGATAGCTTGGGAAGTCACCAAGGTTTTGCTCTAAGATCCACGACATCCTCTAGTTCTTCCTTCTTTGGATTTTACAAATAAAATTTTCCAAATTTGAACCAATCTCCTTTCACACCTCTATGTCTGATTTCATTCAAAAGTCCTATCCTTTGAAATTCCTTGAAGATAATATTTTCTATATTTTTATTTTCTGATTTTTATCGAGAGTCTTCTTAAGTTACTTTGGTCATTTAAGATGTAATTAACTATAGGGCTTGCTCTTATAAGAAGCATGACAGAACCGAGCTTAATATAAATCCTATTTAATCCTTTATATTAAATAGGGGAACTTGTCGGCAAATAAAAAGGTTTCGCAGACTAAATGGACGTCATACATTTCTTAGTTTAATTGATCGAGCCTCATCCTCAAGTCTTGTGTTTATCCTTCGCGATAGATACAAGATTTGAGGTACAATGCTCTTTCATTTTAAACTATGAAAAAATTGGGGTCATTTTGATTTCATACTTCAACGTCCTTCCAAAGCGGGCGACGGGATTTTGATTTCGGCGACCGAGAGCTTCTTACAGGCAACTCCCCACAAACCCCCAAAATAGTGCCCACAGCTTCTGGCGATTCCACTGGGGACAAGGTTTTTCCTTCATACAAATCGTTACATGCTTCTTTTTATGCTTACGTTATTTCTTTTTTAAACTTCCATTTACCTACATGTATGAATATAACATAAACTTGCATGTTAACCAAAACCAAAGCCCAAAACCAAAACTAAAATCAACCAAGATAAAATCCACCGCCACAACATTCCAAATATAAAACAACTCAAAATTTCATCACAAACATCACACAAAGCTACAGTTGCAACTAAATTAAGATGTCTCTATCAGATGATCGGGAATCCCTCGGAGGACGTAACCTATGGTTGCTAACGAGGCTTCCTACGGTTTAAATGAAATTATAGAACTCATTAAGTTGGGTTTAGTAAGTTCATTTGGACTCAGTAAATCCAATAAAAAATAGTGGTGTCGGAATGAGGGAATCGTAGGATCCTAATCAACTTTAATATTCTCTCATAAGATTTAAAGAACATCAACCGTAGGGCCATTTGATTTGACATCATAACTCAACACACTAAAAAACTCAAACTCGTCGCGACAGGAGCTTGGAGGTAGCATGGTGGGCAGCACGACCATCTTCAACAGCAAAACCTGTCTTCCCCAGCTAAACCAATCTTCCTTCCTTAGACTTAAACAACAAAGCCATAGAACTTTGAGGTTGCTTGCTTATGCAACATAAATTCTCACATCATCTTTAGGCCTTTGCATAGCCCTGCTATACAAATATAAGCCCTAACTCGTCTTTCGATTTCAAGGTTGACGTTTGTCACGACAATAGTTCTTCCTTCTTTGGATTTTACAAATAAAATTTTCCAAATTTGAACCAATCTCCTTTCACACCTCTATGTCTGATTTCATTCAAAAGTCCTATCCTTTGAAATTCCTTGAAGATAATATTTTCTGATTTTTATCGAGAGTCTTCTTAAGTTACTTTGGTCATTTAAGATGTAATTAATTATAGGGCTTGCTCTTATAAGAAGCATGACAGAACCGAGCTTAATATAAATCCTATTTAATCCTTTATATTAAATAGGGGAACTTGTCGGCAAATAAAAAGGTTTCGCAGACTAAATGGACGTCATACATTTCTTAGTTTAATTGATCGAGCCTCATCCTCAAGTCTTGTGTTTATCCTTCGCGATAGATACAAGATTTGAGGTACAATGCTCTTTCATTTTAAACTATGAAAAAATTGGGGTCATTTTGATTTCATACTTCAACGTCCTTCCAAAGCGGGCGACGGGATTTTGATTTCGGCGACCGAGAGCTTCTTACAGGCAACTCCCCACAAACCCCCAAAATAGTGCCCACAGCTTCTGGCGATTCCACTGGGGACAAGGTTTTTCCTTCATACAAATCGGGAAATATTATCTCCACACATCGGTAATGTGTCTATGCCCCTCATGGAACAAATTACCCTTCTTCCATTGACATACTTTACCCATTTCAGTCTTGGGAAGGTATAATCAACTCCTTGGACTTCAGGACTAGCTGTTCAACCATTTTTGCACATAGGGGTTCAGAAGGCCATTAAGGACTCTTTAAATTTTTATATGGGGTCACATCCCCAAAAGGTGTGTCAGTGGACTAGTTGCACCTAGGCATTTTTCGCCACTAATTGGGTCCCCCACTGCGTCCTAAAATATTTCACATCTACCTTCCAAATTTTATTTGTTATTCCGCAAATTAAACCAAATCTTATTGTGCTGTGTGCACTTTGAAACTTTGTTACATTAATTAAATTTTACACCCCTTAATTTTTTTTAAAATACCAATATATTAAGACCCCCCGGTCTACAGATCAACCTCTCTTTTCAGTGTTGCACTAAAGATTACGAAGTTTTTGACCATATAGCTAACCCTAAATTTTTTTTGTTTTTTATTTTTAAAGTCTGCTACGATGGCCTACCCAACGCTGACTTTTTCGTGCAACCTGCCGACAAGTCACGAAGCCCGCAACATCGCTCCTACCATCAAACTTGGAGCCGGATTCAAAGATCTTGAGGTCATCCGCAGGAAAGCCCCGTTTGTGGTAATGAAGATCGCTGCTCCGGAAATACAAGAATCGTCTGCAGAATTCAGTTTGAACTACCTTCAAGACTTCCCTGCCTGCAAGAAGGCTAAAGCAGCTGCCGTCAGGGCACCCACCAAACCTGCTATCCTTGCTGCTGCTAAGGGGAAGGAGGTGATGATTGTTGAATATCTGACAGAGGGATTAAATTTCCCACCACCCGTGTTTGAAATTGGGTCAAGCTCAAGGACTGTACCACTGGCCCAAACTCAAAGGAGGAACCACAATAGAAGAGTTCAGAGGGCCATTAAAGCCCAGGCTCTCGAGGAGACACCCATTGAGGAGGAAACTCATCAAGATGAAGATGTGCTATCGGAAATTTACCCACTCCTACGAGGATATGAGAGTATCCAAAAAATCACTATCGCATTTCCGTCACTTCATGGACATAGTGAGGATAGAAAGAACTTTACTCCTATCACTCGAGTTAGTGCAGTTTTCAGAAGGCTTGCCACCAAAAAAGGACATTCGGTTAGCAAGTTACTTAAACGAGTGGGAGATGCAAATTCTCCTCGCATGAAGAAGGAAATATTGAAAGGCGTCAAATCAGCCAGACAATCTCGTAAGTCAACTGGAGCACCGCCTACTCGCGTTCCCATTTGGCTCCGCTTAAGGAACAAAGTTGTTTTGATACCGCAGTGATTACTACTGATCATACTGCCACCAGGAGCACAGGCTGTCGACCGGTTAAGACGAGGTTGGGTCCGAAGATCTTACTTTTACCCGTCGTTCCTGCAATCCCAGAGATAAAGACAAAGCGATTGCCTGACACTGTAGCCGGTCTACACCACGAAGAGCATGCCTTCCCTTGACATACCAATGATTCTACTAAGACGCCGCGTCCTGAGACATTATCATCGAAAAAGAAGAGGGTATGGGTATCCAAGCACGCTGCACTGATACAATTCAGTGAGCCTACAGGACAAGAAGTAAAACCAATACCTGAAATGTATGACATCATTGTGACAATAGCCAGCGAGATGGAGGAACAAGTAGAGGAGAGGATATCCAGAGGATATCCACTAAGGTCCTCCAGATCTTAAAGAAATCAAGGAATTAATAATTGAAGAGAAAGTTGAGAAACTCAGGACTAAGATTTCTGAGTTAGCTCGAGAGCACATAGTTTTCGTCAATACTCACAATGAATAGTGACATCGAAGATTTGATTACAATGATTACCTGGAAGAGGATTTCATGGATGTCCATGTGATCGAAACCAGAGCTACCACATTTACGTGCAAGGCTCAATCTCACACCGAACAAAATGCCGTAGATAAGCTGCGTAGGGTTATCCTCCTAAAGGATGAGCAAGTCAGTCTACTGGAGAAAAGAATAGAAGAGATGACTACAGCTATGACTGCCATGGCTATCATTCAGGGGCAATCACAAGCACCGAGATTGGCTTCTCCGGAGATTAATCAGCCAGAAATCATACACATCAAGGATGAAAGAAGAGAGGTTACTTCAGCAGACAAAGATGAACAACCAAAGAAAGATTCTCCATCAGGTGCCATGCCAGAAAAGGAATTCTAGCAAATGGTTGAATAAGTGCAGGACGCCTTAGCCCAATCTAAGGTCGATGCATCAATTTTAAAGGGTAGACCTTACCCAGAGGAGTTCGATGTC
>NW_018244012.1:408448-411501 GCF_001263595.1 Phalaenopsis equestris | reverse complement strand
CTGGCCCAACGGATAAGATAAAACATTTTCTGAGTTGGAACAGTTATTTCTGGAAAGATTTGTCGGGGCGCAACATCATGTGTCTATTAGAGAGCACATGATGGAGAAGCAAAAGCCCAGCAGACTTGCCCAACGGTTAAGTTAAAACATTTTTTGAGTTGGAACAGTTATTTCTGGAAAGATTTATCGGGGCGCAACATCATGTGTCTATTGGAGAGCACATGATGGAGAAGCAAAAGCCCAGCGAAACTTTGGTGGACTATATTATGAGGTGGAGAAACCTTAGCTGGAAATATGAATCTCACCTACAGGAACATCATTCGATTAAAATTCTACTCAAGAGAATTCATGGGTCAGTAGCTTTCATGCTCAAGGGACTCACCATCAAATCCATCGAGAAGCTACTCATTAAAGCCTGCAGTCTTCAAATGAAGCACAGGGAGCCACAAGAAAAGGCTAAGGTGACCAGAGTGTTCAAAAATAAATTAGGAGTAGTTGCGACTGTCGACAAAGGAAAGTAGCCGATAATGATATATGCAGAAGAACATCACCAATCTTCGTCACAGTACTCTTAGAAATAGAGCAGTCAATCCAACCAACGGCCGCCTCAGGTGGGATCACCTCAAATAGTGGGTAAAAGAATATCCCTGTTAGAGCGACAAAAATTTGTTTATTCTTTCAAGGATGAAGCCATACCTAAAATATTCAAAAGCCTAATGAAGAAACTGGAATTCAAACTACCTGATCCAAAGAAACTCGAAGAGGTGGATAAGAAGAATGAACCAAATTATTGCCCATACCACTGGTTGCTTGGGCACACTATAGACAAGTGTTTCATCTTTAAGGACTGGCTCGAGAAGAACCTCAAGGAAGAGAACATTACAATCCCAAAATAATATTTAAAAGAACTTGAAAAACCTTCCATAATCATGATTTTGGCTGAGCCAATCTCCTCAATTGATCTGTATGTCGGAATAGATTCCCTCAATTGATCTGTATGTCGGAATAGATGGATGGAGTACAACTTGGACTAAACTCAAGAGGGTCCTTAATTAAATACAGGGTTCATCGACACAAGCTTCTACAAATACTGACAAAGAATTGAATGAGGTCTGGAGCAGATCGTCCAAGAAAATACTAAGCAAGATACAGTCTGCATCAAAAAAATCCCCCATTCAGAATCCACAACATACCGAGCCCTAGATGAAAGTTTCATGAGAAGATCAGTCATCGAGATAGATCAGTCATCGTCAAGGACAAAGAACAAGAAGAAGAAAAGCGTCACTTCCAAGATTGATAGTACGGGGGGTAGGATAGGGACTGCCTCTACTAGATTGGTTGTCTCAGATTTGGGGAAGAAAATCCTCGAACCCTTGACTTTGTATGATTATATTTTTATCTCTTCGGGGACTTATGAATATAATGATTGTGATTTTGGCTATATTTTGACTATTTCTAGTCATAACGTAACTGATTATGACCGATCTAACTGCGATCTCAATTCCCAAAATGATCCTCAAGTTATACTCGAGTCTGATGAACTCGTTGTCAAGTCCAAAGAAGACATCAATGATATCGCTTACAACAGCACCGATAACGAGGAGCTAGTTCTCGAGCATCATGGTACACCCCTTGCCATCAACTTAGATCTTTCCGACGAAGAAGAAAAGACTCTGGAAGATTCAAAAATGATATCTCAAGGAGAAGAAATCATAGAAGTTAACTTAAGGAGTGGAAAAGTGTTACCACCAAGAATAGTTCCAACAGATAAAGGAAAACAGATAATGACTCGAGAAGAGATGCCCCACCTCCAACAATTGAAGAACCACATGATCAAGATAAAATTGGAGGATCCTATAAAGTAGACTACAATGTGCTAGCTCATCTTAGGAAGTTGTCTGCCATACTAAGCATCTACGACGCTTTGATCCTGTCAAAGGAGATAAGAGAGTCTCTGGTCACAACTTTGCTTGATCCAGAAATTTACTTAGCTCAGTTGACTAGCATATCCTCAGATGAAGTTTGCAGAGAACAACCAGGGGTAACATTCACAGATGAAGACTTGCTGCTCGGTACCGCCAACCACAACCGTCCGCTTTACATCTCCGTCAACCTTAGCAGATTTGTGTTATCTAAAGTTGTAGTGGATCCTGGAGCATCTCTTATCTTGATGAGCCTACGGACATTAGCCTATTTGGATATTGAAGCTCAAGTGCTTACAGCCGATAGGATGATATTAAGAGGATTCAACCATAAGGGAGAAAGATCCCTTGGATCAATTACATTACTTATGAAGGTTGGAGAACTTGTGACAACCGTTAAATTTCATATTATCGATGTCGAGACCTCTTTTAACGCTCTATTGAGTCGACTATGGATTCATGAGCACAATATGGTTCCATCATCTCTACATCAGTGCATCAAATACCGCAAAGATGGTCAAGAAAATTACATCAAGGGCGACCTACAACCATTTTCAGTGCATGAAGTTGGCATCCATGAAGATGCTGCCTACTACGCGCCTCCAAAGAAGACTGTCTTCTCACGCGAGATTTTGACAAATAAAAATGAAGATACAGAAGAATCACAAAGAGGAAGAAAAAAACTACGCTTCAACAACCTTCTACCACTCCCTTACAACGAGTTGGTTGAGGTTATTCTAGTTCACACACCCGAGGTTGAGGCTGGGAATGTGGATGAGGAAAGAACAATTTAATTGTTGAACAGACTAGGCCAACCATCAACATTGTTGATGGAGACAGTTTTGAACATGAAATAATAATGAAAAGCAGAAGAAACCTCAGTACAAGATATCCATAGAAGATACAGAGAAGAATGAATATGAAATAATGTATGATGGGATAAACCACTATGTGAATACTATGACCCTTACTCTGATTCTCTTGTAGAAGGACGAGAGTTTAAAGGTCAAGGAAGTCCGTAGTGTTGTTTCAAGTAGTGTTGTATTTTATCATGGATCTACCTCTACTGAGATTGAAAAACTTGTAAATTTGGATGATGATTCTAATGAATTAATGGAATTACCTAATTTG
>NW_018244012.1:406291-408411 GCF_001263595.1 Phalaenopsis equestris | reverse complement strand
TAATGGAATTTTGGAATTGCCTTTTGGTTACATCTCGCCTTGTATTCAAAAGTTAATTCAACAGGGACACTTACCAAAACAAATGCCAAAAGATAAATTTCAACTTTTTGAAAAACTATGGAATGCGAAAAGTTGAACTTCCAATTCAAAAGAAGGTCTCGGATTTGGCACAATTGGACCAGTCGATGATTCTGAATTTTGCATGGTTGTTACAAGTGAGTCAGGATAGGATTGCCTCGATGTAGAGGATGACTCTAATGATCAACCAATAGAAGATGCTCCACCATAATTTGAGGAGGAAATTAAATCTACTATTGATGAATTGAAAGAGATTAACCTCGAGACTGAAGAACGACCCCAGCCTACATTTATAAGTTCTCTACTTGATGACGAAGAATCTATAGAATTGGTCAAACTAATAACATAATTCAAAGATTGCTTCGCATGAAGCTACGATGAAATGTCAGGACTATCAGCAGAGGTTGCAGTCCATAAACTGATTCCAACTTTGTGAAAGAGGAGCAGTATCCCATATGGTTGGCTAATATTGTATCTGTTAAGAAGAAAAATGGATAGATCCGCATTTGTGTCGACTTCAAAGATTTGAACAAGGCATGTCCAAAAGACAAGTTTCCACTACCTATGCCAGAGATGATGGTGTATATCGCTTCAACACATGGAATTTTCTCCTTCACGGATGGATCATCGGGATACAATCAAATCAAGATGGCTCCCGAGGATGCAGCACTTACACCTTTCAGAACACCAATTGGAATTTTCTGCTACACAGTGATGTCGTTCGGCCTAAAGAACACCGGAGCAACATATCAACGTGCAATGACAAAGAATTTTGACGACCTCATTCACAACCACATAGAATGCTACGTGGATGATTTTGTCAACAAAAGTAAACAAAAAATAGACCATTTGTATGATTTGAGGATCGTGTTTGAACCGTTACAATGATATGACCTTAAAACAAATCCCTTAAAGTGCATCTTTGGCATTACCTCTTGAAAATTTCTAGGATTCGTTGTCCGTCATCGGGGAATCGAGATTGACCCAGATAAGATTAAAGTTATCTTGGAAATGCCTCATCCTAAAACCTTGAAACAGCTACATTCCTTCCAGGGGAAGTTGACATATCTGAGACGTTTTATTTCTAATCTCTCAGGTAGGTGTCAGCCTTTCTCGACATTAGTTAAAAAAGGATGCCAAATTTATTTGGGAAGAGAAATGTCGGCGGGCCTTTGAGGTTTGAGGATGTTAAACAATATCTAATGACACCTCCTATTTTGGCAGCCCCTATTCCAGGGAAACCATTGATACTTTATACCGCGGCCTTAGTCAACTCTCTTGGAGCCCTCTTAGCCCAAGTCAATGATGAGGGAAAAGAAAATGCACTCTAATACTTGAGTCGTCGTCTAATACCAGCGGAGATAAGGTATCAACCTATTGAGAAGCATTGTCTGACATTAATTTTTGCTGCCCAAAAGCTTAGACATTACATGCTTTCTCATAAGATTACCATAATCTTAAAAGTTAATCCATTGCAATTTTTGATGACCCGATCAACACTCTCCGGACGTTTGGCACGATGTTCAATGATCTTATTGCAATTTGATATAACTTTTTTCCCCTTTGTGCAATCAAGGGACATGTACTAACAAATTTTCTCGCTGCACACCCACTGCTAGCTGGGACCTCTCTTAACGATGAGTTGTCATACGAGCAAATACTATAAATGGAATTTTCTAGTGCGCAGCGCTGGAAAATGTACTTCGATGGCGCTTCATCACGATGGCGTTTTTGGGGGGCCTTCCCCCAGCCATAAATGACAAAGGATCAGGCACAGTTATACTAGGCAAAGCAGGGTTCAGTTTGATCTTCATTACGCTAGATAAAGGTATGTTGAGGTTCTCATACCACCTGACAGAGCCGAACACCAACAATGAAGGAGAATATGAAGCTTTAATCACCGGATTGGAATTGACAATCTCAATGGATACAACAAACATTGCCATTTATAGTGACTCTAACTTGTCATCTAACAGGTAACCGGACAATACAGAATTCTGAAACCAAGATTAGCAGAGTACCATCAGTACACATTAACCATC
>NW_018244012.1:362913-406176 GCF_001263595.1 Phalaenopsis equestris | reverse complement strand
AGGATTCCATCGAAGTCACGGTGCAAGGAAGACGAGTCTTATCTTGAAACGACTTCAAAACTCTACACAAGATTGGAAAAGAAGAAACAATAAATACAGTGGCAGACATCAACAAGGATTGGTGAAAGCCATTAATAGAATATTTGCATGCTGGAAAGGTGCCATAAAATAATTCTGAGGTGCACCACATCACAAGGAGGGCTATGTCTTTCGCCCTGGTAGGAAATATTCTCTACAGAAGATCATTCGACCAGATGTGGCTATGGTAATTGAGTAGAGTCGAAGCACATAATATTGTCAAAGAAGTACATGTCAGATTGTGTGGTGCTCACCAGTAAGGGCCAAAAATGAAAATGAAGATCAAAAGACTCGGGTATTATTGGCCAGCAATGATGTCTGATTGCATGGATACAGCCAGAAGATGTCACCAATGCCAAGTGAATGGGATGGTCTTACACCAGCCTCCGAATGTTCTACACCCAACTGTTGCCTCATGGACATGTTTCCTCGTGGACATCGAGTGTTGGGGCACACACATAATAGGTCCGATAGAGCCTCCATCTTTTAGAGGACACAAGTTTACACTTGCCACTACAGATTACTTCTCCAAATGGGCAGAGGCAGTACTGTTACGTGAGGTTACGATACAGCACGTCCTTCAATTTTTCAAAAGCCAAATTATCTACCGTTTAGGAGTACCACGAAGAATAAGCTCTGACAATGGGACAACTTTCAAAAGTACAAAGATCAACAATTTTGTCAGAAGACATGGGATAGATTGGAGAAACTCTACAATTTACTATCCTAGAGCAAATGGTGTGGCTGAAGCTTTCAACACGACACTGGTGCAAATTTTGAAGAAAACACTGGATGAAAATAAAAGGGATTGGCACAATAAAGTATTAGAAGCCTTGTGAGCCTATCAGATGACTTTCAGGACTCCGACTCAGTGTACACCCTATGCACTTGTGTATGGGGCCGAGGTCGTGTTATCGCTAGAAATCCAGACACCATCTCTCAGAGTCGTCGTTAGCAACCAACTCACAATGAAAGAAATTGCAAAACTCAGACTTGAAGAACTGGAGGGTATCGAGGGAAAATGACTCGAAGCCCAACAACATTTGGAGCTCTACCAGGCAAACATGGTACAAGCCCATGACAAATTGGTCCGGCCAAGGACATTCAAAGTTGGTGACCTCGTGCTTGTGCTCAAAAGATTTATTCTTGAACGCCGCAAAATAGGTGGAAAATTCGAGCCAACTTGAGAGGGACCATTTGTCATTGAGAAGGTCTATATAGGACGAGCCTACCAGTTAGTGGACTTCCAGGGTGAATGACTCATGTTACCGATAAATGGACGATACCTGAAAAACCTATTACGCAATCTGATGCTACTTAATCCCACTTGCCTCTGCTTGCTTTGAAATTTTGAAACCTTGATTGTTTTAGGGTTATCTATGTGGCCATATGTCTATGACCGGGTCCAAATTTTCTAATTAATCTCATATATAATGAAAATTTTCAGAAAATTTTTGAACTTCACATGTTCTCTTTTCTACTTTTGGATTTAAAAATTCCATTAAATTAAAACAAAACTCACACATAAAATGAGTAATCTTTTTCATCAAAACAAACTAAAATTTACTTTAATAAATACTTTGTTTTGTTCTTGTTCATGCAAAGCTTCGACATTAAAAGTTTCAGCCCACTGACATTTTTCTTGTCGTCTGTAGAAAAATGTCAGGACAGAGGCTGATCTTTGCCTTCTAGGATGGCCGAACCTCGCACTGAATGAGGAGATGGCGCCGCAAGGAGGTGTCATAGATTTCAACGTGGATTTCATCCAAGTTGATATGGAGTACTAGTTCCTCTAATGGACGTAGTCAGCAGTAAAGAAAAGGAGGGACTGCCTTTACTGTTGAGGGTAACCACTCAAGACAATGTGTCCCGCAAAAGTAAAAACGTGATAGCGGAATGAGATCCGATGGAGGGGCCCAACCATCTACCCTCTATGATAGCTACTCCAGCAAGGGACCTGATAGCTGCTTGTAATGAATGATTACCGAATACTACACTCCGCGGGATGTAGTGCAGAAATGCCAGCAAAAGAAGCAGAGAGCCTTTCTGCGACAGGAACACAAATTCCTGAGAGAAACTTCTGTTAGTCTGCCCACTACGGATGAAGAGTGAGGATTTATGACAGAATCAGATGTGCTCCCAGTTCCAGATATGTTATGAAATGGTTGCCCAACATGCAACGTTGAGGTACAGTCGGGACATCAGTCACGGGCGCATTTGTAGAATGCCCGGATTGCAACGTTCTGCATTTACAGCACTTGCAACGTTATGCATTTACAGCACTTTAGTACATCTCAAACTTTAGACTTCGCGACAGATGAGCCATATATCCCGCTAGGGACAGATAAATGTATACCATGGAGCCCAGGGTCATACATCCCACTAGAGGCTGAATCTCATGTTCCAGATCAACCAGTGCCAGTTTGGGTTCCCGCCAATGCTCGAAGGAAGGAATGCCTGCGACAACTGCCGACTCCTGGTATGATGGAATACTACAAACTAACTCAGGTGAATAAAAGAGAGTTTGAGTTTTATGAAGAATTTCAGGGGAAGAAGAGAGTTTGAGTTTTATGAAGAAGTTCAGGGGAAGATCGTCAACATATTGGAAGGCCTTGAGCTATATACCAGGGTTATTTCTGAAAGTGATGAGAAAAGCATTCTAGACTGTATCTTTGGTTTGAGGAATAGAGGCCGAGCGGGCCTTCTCATGGAAATGACATATTCTGAGCCAAAGAATGGATGATGGGAAAGGGAAGAATCACCATCCAATGTGGTTGTTGCTACAACTTCATGAACGATAGACAGGGGAATCTGCCTGGGATCCTCTAATAAGACCAGGTGGATCTGTTGCCACCAATGATAAAATGGATGATCAAGAGAATAGTCAAGTGGAATATTCTACTTGCTACTTGCATTCCCAACAGTTGCATCATTATCATTTATGAAGAAGGTGACTGCATTCCCCCACACATCGATCAGATGATCCTTTCTATGTGAATTCCTGCACTTGCTGGTCTTGCTTTGCTGTAGGTAGGTGCATCCACTTTAAGGGGAATACCAATATCACTTCTTATGTTGAATAGGGCATTTAGATTGAACAGGTGGAGTGAAAATCCTGGTAGTTTGAACCAGATTGGAACCACTGTAGGTTCCTTTTAAGGATCAAAGTCTGGTGTCCATTTTAAAATCTTCATGTCAACTCCAACAATTCTAACTGTCTCTTTGGAAAAAACTCTAGCATAGTCTTCCTATGTGGTAAGTTGAATTAGTAGGTGCCTTCCATCAAACAAACCCAGCTTCCATGGACCTACAAACTGAAGTGAGTCAAAGAAACCCCTCACTAGCTCCATTTTGGGGTGACCCAAATTGAATTTCCCAATCAGGGTAAATTGAACTTCTTTGTTAAGGATATTTAGTTCCTGATTTGATAAGAACACAGAAGGTTCCCCTTCCTTAAGGCCTATAGTGTGAATGCAAGGTGAGGTGCCTTTGCCTGCAGCAGTGTCATGGAACTCTTGTGGGAACACAAGTCTTTCCATATCCTGCAGTGAATCCAAATTCTTCCCAAGCACTCCAGCATAAGTGGCTCTAGTCCACTGTAAATTAGTCTCCAATTCAATAGGGGATGTCATGAACCCCACACTCTGACAAGATAAAGATCAGGACCAAAAGAGAGATCTCGGGTGAGCCAGAAAACTCACAGAGATCCCAAGTTAACTCCTGCTTCTAAGGGCTCCCACCCCTAAGCACTCAACAGAAAAGTGACTTCAGAAACAACTCACTTTAATGGAGCAATAATAAAGCATCAAACCTCAATGGAACAGTAACTTACAGGGATTAAGCTCCCTAGCCCGGGTAGGTAGAAAAATCTCTCCAAGAGAAAGAAAAGGTTGTGAAGGTCTCTCCCACCGAGCCCCAAGAGGGTCTTCCTCAGGAAGTAGTCACCAAGCTCCATCCTCCTCGAAGAAACCCATCTTTATATATATATATATATATTTATATATAATAATAATAATAATAATAATAATAAAGAACAAAACACTCTTCTAAATCATGAAATTTTTTAAAAAATTAGTCTTTTTCTTTCTCTCACCACAAGTTGATTGTTCCTACACTTCTGTGAATTTTGTCTTTTCTTTCACAATCTTGTAAACTTTACAAATTTCATACTTCCTTAAGTCTTTGAATTCTACACATTTCATACTTCATTTATACATGATTCTTATTTGATTACACATAATTCTTCACATCTTCACAAATTCATACCAATATTACATTCTCACACATTCTTACACGATATTTCACAATTCTAAAACGTCTTCTTATATTCACAATGTTTTAGGATCAGTGCAGGGATTCTGATTCCTTTCAATATATCCACATTATATTCATATATTTTTTCACATTCACGATATTTTCGGATCGATGCATGGATTTCAATTCCTTTCACATATTTTCGCATTCTATTCATATATTTTTCCACATTCACGATATTTTAGGATTGGTGCAGGGATTCCGATTCCTTTCACATATTTCCGCATTCTATTCATATATTTCTTCACATTTACGATATTTTAGGACTGGTGCAGTGATTCCAATTTCATAAACATCTTTCTACATTCTATTCATATATTTTTCCACATTCATAATAATTTAGGATCAGTGCAGGGACTCCGATTCGTTTCACATATTTCCGCATTCAATTCATGTATTTTTCCACATTCACAATATTTTAGGATTGGTGCAGGGATCTGATTTCTTTCACATATTTTGCATTC
This sequence comes from Phalaenopsis equestris, assembly GCF_001263595.1. Classification (NCBI taxonomy): domain Eukaryota; kingdom Viridiplantae; phylum Streptophyta; class Magnoliopsida; order Asparagales; family Orchidaceae; genus Phalaenopsis; species Phalaenopsis equestris. Next base: position 401,320 of record NW_018244012.1, on the reverse strand, counting down.
TATTCATATATTTTTCCACATTCACAATATTTTAAGATTGGTGCAAGTATTCCGATTATTTTAAATATTTCCACATCATATTCATATATTTTCCACATTCACGATATTTTAGGATCGATGCAGGTATTCTGATTTCTTACACATATTTCAGCAATCTATTCATATATTTTTCCACATTCCCGATATTTTAGTATCAGTGCAGGGATTAAGATTCTTTTCAACATTTCCACATCCTATTCATATATTATTTCACATTCACGATATTTTATGATCGGTGCATGGATTCCGATTCCTTTTACATATTTCCGCATTCTATTCATATATTTTTCCACATTCACAATATTTTAGGATCGGTGGAGGGATTCTGAGTCCTTTCACATATTTCTACAATTTTAGGATCGGTGCAGAGATTCTGATTCCTTTCACATATTTCTGCGATCTATTCATATATTTTTCCACATTCACCATATTTTAGGATTCGTGCAGGGATTCCAATTCCTTTCAAATATTTCCGCATTATATTCATATATTTTTCCGAATTCACGATATTTTTAGATCAGTGCATGGATTTCGTTTCCTTTCACATATTTTTGCATTCTATTCATATATTTTTCCACATTCATGATATTTTAGGATCGATATAGGGATTTCGATTCGTTTCACATATTTCTGCATTCTATTCATGTATTTTTCCACATTCACGATATTTTAGGAATTGTGCAGGGATTCTGATTCCTTTCACATATTTTGCATTCTATTCATATATTTTTTTCACATTCACGATATTTTAGGATAAGTGCAAGTACTCCGATTATTTTCAATATTTTCACATCCTATTCATATATCTTTCCACATTCACGATATTTTAGGATCGGTGCAGAGATTCTGATTCCTTTCACATATTTCTGCGATCTATTCATATATTTTTCCACATTCACCATATTTTAGGATTCGTGCAGGGATTCCAATTCCTTTCAAATATTTCCGCATTATATTCATATATTTTTCCGAATTCACGATATTTTTAGATCAGTGCATGGATTTCGTTTCCTTTCACATATTTTTGCATTCTATTCATATATTTTTCCACATTCACACTATTTCAGGATCGGTGCAGGGATTCTGATTCGTTTCACATATTTCTGCATTCTATTCATATATTTTTCCACATTCACGATATTTAAGGATCAGTGTAAGAATTTTGATTCCTTCCATAAATATATTGACACTTTGGGATAGGCTTAGCCATACTCCTTTCTCAGCATATATATGCATTCTTTGGGATAAGTTTAATCTCAATTCTTCATCCATACATTCTTTTGATGTTATTGCAATGTTTTTTATCTTTCCTGTGCACATATTTCAAAATCATTTAAAAATTCAAGTTCACGATAACAATTGAAAATATACTTGCTAATCCCCAGTGAAAATCTTATTTCACTTCATTTCTATCTTTGGTTTGTCCCAGGTAAGGTTACTTATTCTTGTGGGATTGGGTTGATCATTTTAGTCAATGTCAATACGCACGGTGTGCTTGTGCAACACATCACACCTATTGGGAGTCCATTTTTTGACATTAATTTTGAGGTCTTCCTTCATTTTTTTTTAGATATCCTAGGATTTAGGCTTAGGATTTGTCTATTTTGACTCTCCTAGAGAACTAGATAGGGACCACCAGTATTTAGAAATTCAACCCATTTCTTTGCTCCTTGAAGTTTCATATGGATGGTTTCTAATTTTTAATGTCCAGTAGAGTTAATTATAGCCGACATATTGAAGCTCCTGTTGAGCTCCTGTAGGAATTTGAAAGACATAGATGGACCCCATGACGTGTGTGATGTTTGATTTTTTACCGTGAGTAGTTTACTTGACTTTGGTTGTCACTTATGTGAGGACCGGTCAATGATATACTCTTTAAATGACTCCGATTGGGCCAACATAACTTCTTTTACCGCAACACAAGTGAATTAAAGTTAAATTGGTATGATATTCAACAAAATTGTTCGGAGACCTTGGATGACAAAACGAATTGTGCCCGTGCGTCCGGGACGTCAATTTTAGCAGGGAAGGACATATATATTGATAGTTTATCGAATCAAGATAAGTCGTGCATGAATTGATAAAGTTTTGAATAAAATAAAATTTTGAATAAATATTTTTTTTCTATTATTAAGTAAATTTAATTAAAAGAGAGGGGAGAAATAATCTCATGCCTTTTTCTTCTCTATTCCTCACCGCTCTTGCTCTAGCCAAACCCTTTTCTCCCCTATCTTCTCTTGACCGAATCTCGAAGTTTCCTTCCGGTTCTCTGGTTAACCCTTTCCTCGCTGGCCTTAATCGACTTTTGCCGCCGGTCGCTTTGCCAGTGACCCTTCTCTAACAGTTTTCCCTACCCATAAGGATCTAGTAGCCATCCTACTCTTGGCTTTAGGGCTTTTTCCTTCCTTTCGGCTTTTACTCCTCACTACCTCGATGCTCACCATTGGTGAGCCATTCTCTCATTTTTACCTATAAATACCCCTCTTGGTGAAGAATTTAGAGGTTAGCATTTTTTTGTTTGGACGATTTGAGGAATTATTTTGACTTGAGGTTTTCTCTGCGCTCTCTAAAAGATGTTAGGAGAGAGTTTTGGGGTTGGATTTTTTTAGTACATTGAGGAAGTAGTTTGGTTGGCTAGCAATTCCTTTCGGGATTAACTTCATTCATTTGTGGGATTTGGAGACTGTTTTTGCTTATATCTTCTAAACATTCTTACACTTTATAAAAACACTTGAAAGTAAGTTCTCTTCTTCTTCTTCTTCTTTGGCATTTTCAAGGGATATTTCCCACTTAATGTTCTGCTTTCCATTAGTCTTAAGAACATTTTCTCTCTTAGAATAAGATGTTGGAAATAATTAAATCCCCATTATAATCGGGTTCACAAGAAGTTCATCTTGATTACATGAATTGTGCTTTATTTGGTGTTATTTTTTCAAAAGTATTACAGATTTCTAAATAAAAATGAAAAGAAGCAAGAATCTACTACTTCAAATATTTCTTCAATTATTAATTACTGCCTTTAATACTGATGCAATTTTAATTCGATAAATCATAAAAGATCTCACAATCTTTGTAGATCTAAAGCCTTATTTTCTTAACAAGTTGGTTAATTTATTGATTAATATTTATAAAATTGCCTTATGCCATGTGATATTAGTTTTGATGCATTGCCGAATATTTTAATTAAAGGGCAAATATCTTGCCACCTTACTCAATAACACATATTTGGGCACTTTTGTTGTTAGCTTTGTGGTTTTCTTGTTTGCTCTACTCGAAACCTACTATTGGGGGTTCTTCTATGTTAATTTGGTTATATCCTCTGTTGCCTTACTCGAGAACATCTATTTGGATCATTTTTTTTAGCTTGCAGTTCTCTTTGCTATTTGAGTTTTTGTTGGGAATCTTTAGGCTGTTTAGCCTTTGGGTTGCAGTTTCTCTTTACGTGATAGATATATTGAGATCTTAAGAAATGTTTTAGCTTTTTTGATTATTTTTTTCTCGTTGCATTTTTTTAACATGGAGAACTTTGGATTTATTTAATTAATGGGGGCTTCTATTTTGAGCTTATTGGTTGTCTTCGATTTGAAATAAATGCATTTGGTTTTGTTTGATTTTGGAGGCTTTGTTTTAAGCTTCTCAGTTTCCTCTGTTTGAAGTGGAGATATGTGGATTTATTTGATTTTGGGAGCTTTGTTTTGTGCTTCCTGCTTCCCCTTTATTCGAGTATAAATATTGGAATATTTTGGTGCTTTGAGAAGTTGTTTGATGGCTGGGTTTTGCTTCTTGCTGACCCTTTATTTAAGTAGAAATATTGGAATATTTTGATGCTTTGAGTAGCTATTTGGTGGCTCAGTTGTTCTTCCTGCTTCCCCTTCATTTGAATATACATAGAAAATATTGTTTGGTTTTTGAACAGCTATTTGAGGCTCGGTTTTTGCTCCTATTATTGATGTTTCTATAAGAATATATATTAGAAATGTAATTACACTTGATTAACTTCTGGGCTTGGTTTTATTTTTCTGGAGGTTTAGCTTAACCCCTATGTTAGGCTCAGTTTTCTCTTTTTTTGGTGGTTCAGCTTAGCCCTCACATTGTGTCTGGTTTTTTGTCTTTTAGTGGTTAATATTATGGCCCCTTCATCAGAGCCAAGTTCGTTTGCTGGCGGTTTCTTCATTTGTTGTCCCTAGTCGTGAGCCTTACTTGTAGGTCTTTTTATGTTGAGTGTTTGTTAGTGATTTCGTCCTCTTTTGCCCCTAGCTGTGAGCCTTTATTTATGTCTGGTTAGTCCCTTTGTGTACCTGTAATTGAGAAATTATGATAAAAAAAAGAGGATATGATTCAACATGCTTTAATTGCTTCAATAGGAGATTAGTTATTGTTTTTGGACATAAGATCTAATATCGTTGTTAGTGGCATTTTTCTTAATCATTCCATGTTTAACATTTAGAGCTTCGGTATTATATCAAACTTTGCGATGATCTGCATTATGAAGTTGCTTAAACATTATCTTCTTATACCTTGACACGTAAAAATAAAAATGATTGGATAAGCATATGGAATACCGAGGTGGCCTATAAGTTTGAGATGCAAGGTAACAAAAATGATGCACAGAACCACTAATCAGCTCTTCTTATAGTTGAAAACATAAAATCAGTATTCAATTAGTGAGATGCCCTTCACTTCCTTAGGTCGTCGGTAGCTCTAGCAAAGGGCTTGAGAATTGGTAATGAGAAAGGAATAGACACTAAAAATCATAAAAAATTACTACACTCACAAAAAAGCGCGGATGCTATACCCAAAAAATGACAAATGCCACATTTACAAAATAGTAAACACCACGCCATAGACACTACACACTAATTTGTATATATATACATTTGATATCACAAACATACACACTCCGTGTATCATATAATATATTTCATACACCACACATAGATACACTACACACATTTAATTGATAAGTTTAAATACTACATAAGAAATACCACGATACACAATAGACACTACACAATACATACTACACATCACACCCTACACAATAGATACTACATTTGTAACATATCACATATTATACACTAGACACTACCCGGCAGATCATACATAGATACTATACTTTCAAAAAGTTCAAATTCTACCTATCACTTATTTAAACATCACACATAGGTGAACCACACTCTGATAAATCCAGATACTATTTAATTCACACATTCATTAAATGATAGGGTTTAGGGCTGCCCGATTATATGGGTGATTCATTGGTGACCTCTAGTTGATATTGATAGGTTGACTTCGATATATCAGTGGCCTGGGGGATTGACAAATAAAAAAAAGAGGTCTAGTCCGAGCCTAACCCCAAATTAAAATCATATATCCTCATATATCCCACTTTAGTCCCACTTTAGATTTTCATATGCTTATCATTTAGCCTTTCTTTTATAATCTGCAAATGTTTATATAACCCATTTACATTATGCAATTACAATATGTTTTGTAGCACCAGTAGAATTAACCAGGTAAACCTTTAACTTTTCAGTTTCTTTACTTTTCTTACTACATAGTTCTTTCTTTACTGTACGTTTCTTTTCTTTTGTATTATACTGTACCTTTCTGCATATTCTTTGTACTTTCTTTTTTTATCGTACTTTGTTACATAACTTCTTTTTCTTTCTTTACTGCACTGTGTTGTATACATTCGTATGTACTCTTGCTTTTAGTTACTACCTTTTAGTATGTTTATACAATCCCCTAGGGATAGGACGCTCGAGGCATGGTTTTCTTTCCTTTGCTATTTTCACGTAATGTGATAACGATGTGGTCGATTTATGATTCATATCCGGACAGCAGTCGGGACTACAACAAAAGGTGAAGATAGAAGTCTCAACTGAACTATGATAGATTTAAATAACATACCTATAGGAGGTCGAGGTTGTCCATCAAGCACAGCGTAAGTGCTCACACTATATATTAGGGCTTTGTACGACTGTATATCATATGATATATGTCCTAAACTTTTTAGGATTCCGAGGTAGTCGTCTGATACAACATAATTGCTCCTATTTTCTCTGGTAATTTACATTTGATATGCGATTATAAGTCCCAAATATTTAAATAACTTGCAGGACTAAAGTATCACATAATTTCCCTAACGTAAAGCCAAACCATAGATTAGTTCGGGATGTTGCTAAATCTTCTTCAGTAACTTTGACATCTCCTACTTTTTACTCTTTTGGATTCCAGAAATAATTGTTTCTATTCAAACCTATCCCACTTGATTTTTCCTAAGTAATCATGGAAACCTAAATGTTGAATTCTTAAAGACGAAACCTCTGATCATTATCGAGAGTTTTCTTAAATGGCCGCCGTCATTTTGGATGTAATTAACTATACGGGCTTGCCTCCATTAGGAATTAAGAACCCAAATTAATCTAAACCCTGTCTATTCTATGTATTAAATAGGGGAATTTTTTTGCTATAAATTTTGCAGACCAAAATAGAGTCATTAACTTTTAATTTTAGACAGTTAAGTCTACCAATAAGTGATACGTTCGTCCTTCAAGATGATATATCATTTATGGTATTGTGCTAAGCTCTTTAAACTATTTGATATATGAGGTCTATCCTGTCTCATCATTTTTCAAAATAAAAAAATATACCATCTTCAAAAAAATTAAAATTATATTATATATTATATTAAATTTAAATTTAAAATCTTATTTAAGAAAAAATAGCCGACAAATCTAACTAGCTATTACTGCTCAATTGAAGTTTCTATATATTATATTAAATTTAAATTTTAAAATCTTATCTAAGAAAAAATAGCCGACAAATCTAACTACCTATTACTGCTCAATTGAAGTTTTTAGGCTCTAAAAGGTCTCAAAATTCTGCCAAATTCTTCACACTAAATAAAAAATAGAAAATAAGCAAAGGTGACTTGAAACTCTCTTCCAAAATTAGGCTAAAATCAAAGGATCATCTAGAAAAAATAGTTACTAGCATTACAACACCAGTTTGGGGCACTATAGAACCTATCTCGCTCGTCTATGGCACAATGGTGCCAAAAAAATCTTCAATTTTGCTTCATTTTCCCCTCATTTTCTCTAAATGCCTATTCCATGTTCCTGAAACCAAGAACATGCAAAGTACCATTGTTTAAAGTGTAATACCATAAAAAATAAATATAATGCTTATAAAATATGCACTAAAAATAGGTGATTTTTAGGTGGATCAATTCCCCCAAACATAAACGTTACTTGTACTTAAGTAACTCCTTATACTATATAAAATATATAACATGTGGTAGAAAATTTAACTTAAAGACCTTTATAAGTTTTGCTTTATAAATGCTAGTGAAACATTCAAAAAAAAGTTTAACAACTAATGTTAAAAAGTAAAATACAAGAATATTTAGCAGTCAAGTTTAAAAGTTCTAATTTTTATTTATTTCAAAAATAACTGCAATTTATCATACATAAGATTCTTAAAAGAAATACTAGAAAAATAATTTCATGAGAACTTTATTATTAAAGGTGCTAATAATTCAAAGTTTAAGTTAGAAATGTAACTAAGTTTCTTTCTCTAAGATGATTTAAGTAGAGCCAATTTTTTATTAGGCGTCTCCTCAAGCTTCTCCTCACATATTTTCTCTTTTTGCTTTTTTTTTCTTTTTCTTTTAGACTCATTAATCTTTTTGTTTTTTTTCTTTTCTCTCTTTTTTTTTAATATGTCATGTGAGGATTACTATATCTGGATAGCCTTTAATGATTTTGAACTCCACTATCCTCCTCTTAAAATTAAAAACATCTCACATTTCTTTACTTTAAAAAATGTGTATTAGATCTGAAGATTTTTCATAAAGTCTCAATTTTATTCTTTTCAAGAACATATCTAAGATCCTTAATATTCCAAAAATACAGTATTCTTTACTTTAAATAGCAAAAGCATAACTCCAAACACTTTATACTAAATATCTGAATTTTAGTTTTAACCTTCATTATTAAAATCTTTTAATTAGGTTTTCTAAAACTTTCATTCAAACAAAAATATAGTTTTCTAAAGTTAACTCTACATACCATAGGTTAGGTTAAAAAAAATTTTGAAAAATATAATTCCGTGAAGATAAATAAAGTTTAGATTAAAAAGAATTTTCTCCATTTCCCCAAACTTTAATTTTTTAAGCTAATTTAAAGCAAGAAAATTCTTGAAGAAAGAGAAAAAAAAATTTTAATTTAAAAATAGAGAAATTAGTGCAGGTACAAGTAGAAAAGGCAAGTATTGAGTAGTGTTAAACATAAGATTAACATGCATAACAATAAAAACATAAAATAAACACTACTCTTGCATTTAAATTTGAGTAAAAGATAAAGATTAGAACTAATATTTAATAGAAACAAAAACAAAATACAAGCACACTCCAACATAAATACAATTATTCACTAACACAATAAAGATCAAATAATCAAACACATTAAAGGAAAGATAGAAAACAACACACTACACATCAACATCTGCATCATCACCAGCATCATCATCACAATCGTCATCATCACCACCATCTCCCAAATCTATATCCTCATCCATCTTAGATGACCGATATGGAGTGAAAGTGGGGTGAGTGGGAAATTCCACAGGATGATTGACTCCCATGTATCTCATAATAGCATCATTTTAGGCAAAATCATACTCAACCTTCCTCAACAAAACATCATCACTATGGTACAAGTGAGATTCAAGGACTTTTAACTGATTCTATAATTTCATAATATCTCCTTGCTAAATATTCATTTGTTCCATAATAAAAGCCAGAGAAATAATATAAGAAGGAGATGGTGTAGGAGTAGGAGTAGGAGCAGGAGCAGGAGTAAAAGCTGAAGTACAAGGTATGTTAACTCCAGTTCTAGGTCTAGTCCCAAAATGTCTCTCATATTTTTCTAAGTTTTATTTTCCAATGGGTTTATTTGATGACAAAGTTTGTTCCCAGGTCTCATACTTCACACCAGATCCAACACACAAGGTAGTAATAAAAGCAGGGTAGCCAACCCTCCTCTAGTTCCTCCTCTCGAGGAAACAATGATGTTTGTATAAATAAGGGAGTCAATGTCAATAGGTTTTCTCATCTGAATATAGTAGTCTAAAGTGGATCTCTCATAGTTTACCTCACTGAAATGGTTGGTAGTCAACAATCAATTATATATGAAATTGTGTCATGCTTAAGAATGAATATTAAGTTTTAAGAAAGAAAAGTTCACCTGTCGCCCATTTTTAATCTTCCATGCTCCATTTCTTTTAATTAAAAATCTCATAATCTCATCAAATTCATCATCAGTAGAATGAAACATAGAAAACAAGCAGGTTGGAAAACTTTGCAGGTTGTATATATGGTTAATATAAATAAAACTGATATCCTTATATTGCCCTCGTACATAAACCAAATAATCAAATTCGTCTGGCAGGTTAGCATAGAGCTCTCGGACAACTAAAATTTTAGATACGACAACGAAATAACAAAAGTTTTCCCACTGTTGATCCATAATCAAGTACTGAATTGTTCTGCCAAGATGTATAAAATTGCATTTTGTAATCAATTTCCTTGATTGTAGATCAGCGTACCTATCTCGTGCCCATGAAATGACAAACTTCTCAAAATCAAAAGTTGTTTTTTCCTTTCCTCTCTTTATTTTATGAGCCATGATTAGTCGAAAAATTTTCAGGATAAACTCCAAAAATCATAAACTCAATTTCAAAAGGCTCCTAAGAACACAAGGAAAACATAAAAAATCATTCAACCATGGATTTCACACTATCTTCATCAAGTTTTAAAATTTTCAGCCTAATCTACAATGTGGATGAAATCCATTATCAAATCAAAATTTTTCGAAGCTAAGGTGAAGATCTTACCCAAAGATTAAGAATTCCAAAGTTTGGAAGCCTAACTCCAAGCCAATCAAGCACGAAATGAAATTCTAGGGGAGAAAAATGCAAAAAAAATGGAGGAACAGACAACCAATGTTGAAAATGGCAAAAACCATGGGTCCAAGCTCTTAAAATGATTTACAGGTTGGTTCATCACCATAGCACCAGGCAGTAACCATGGGTTCAGGCTCTTAAAATGACTCACGGGTTAGTTTAGCACCATAGCGCCAGACAGTGGCACTATATCGCCCTACATAGCCTGATGAATAGAACTATAGAGCCCAAAAGTTGCACTATATCGTCAATCATACCCATCTAGATTTAAGAAAAAATTATATTTAAAAAGGAAACAAAAAATCTAGTATGTAGAAAGGTTATTCTTCAAGTTTTAACGACCACTTTTATAGTTATTGAGTTCTTCATCATTCCTAAATTTCAAGTTCGCAAATTCTAATATAAATAAATAAAGCCAATTTTTCACAACAAAATAGAGCTGGTTTTATTATATAAATTTTAGGTTCAATACGTACAACACAACCACATAGATATCATTAGATGTTCAAATAATAAAGACAAGAAAAAACCACACTAAGTCTTAATACAAATATGATAGCACACCACTTGGAATCACATAACACTAAAATAGAAATGTCTATTTAAAAGCATCATTTATGACCACTCTTAATCATTAGTGATATTCTCCATTCTACTGACCAAACAATTTCATTCGTAGGAATGGAAGAAAATAGCATGAGGAAATTCCTTAGCAAAGTAAATGTCAATCCACTTGTTGTTGTCGTACGTAGTCACTTGAATACCTTGGAAACAGGCCAAACTATTAAATTACAGTTTCAACTGGCAATCAATATGCTAGTATTTGTGGAACCACTTTTTCTATATGCAGAAGAGAAATCTCACCTTCAATCATCTCAAGTTTGTCCATGAAGCACTCCAGACTTAATTTAAGATATTCATTGAAGTAGGTCTGAGCATCTTTATGCACCATCCTTTTTACTTGAAATCTCTCATTGTCATTCCTTGCAATGTTATCTCAAATGAAGACCCCACTCTAAAGTTTCTTTAGATTACTTAAGAATGTTGTAGGGCTAATTTAAATCCCATCCTAGGCAGTTTTATATAGAGGAAGAAGAAAGGAAATGAAATTTTTGGCGGTTTAAAGGAGTTATTCGAAGTGTGATGCTATAGCGGCATATTTGGTGCTATAGAACCAAACTAATAAATTCAATTCTCAAATTTCTTTCTTCCACTCCTTAAATCCTTAAATATAACAATGTTTTGTGCCAAAAAAAAATGTATAAAACTCAAAATCACTATGCATAACTCATTACAATAATAATTCAAATCCAAATCACACCGATAACTTTGAGTTGCCTCCAACAAAGCGCTTGGTTTAACGTCGTCAAGCAGACATAACCAATGTATGACTTAGTTTTGAGCCAACATTAGGATATCTTCAAATGCAAGACCCTCTCCACTCATGTAAGCTTTTAATTTGTGTCAATTTACCTTCATCACTCTTCCAGTTTTTGGAACTTCAATATTAACAACTCCATATGGATATGCACTTAGCACAATAAATGACCCTGGGCACTTAGATTTATGTTTTCCTGGAAATAATTTCAATCTAAAATTATAAAGCAATACTTCTTGTCAAGGCTCAAAATAATTTTTGAGAATTTTTTTATCATGCCTAAATTTCATTTTCTTAGCTTCATTTCTCAATTCATTAAGCTCAATTAAGTGCAATAATTACTTCTCTCCAGCATCTTTAAAATTATAATTAAACTCTTTAATTCCCCAGTAAGCATTATGTTCCAATCCAACTGGCAAGTGACATGCTTTTCTATATATCAGCTTATATGGTGTCATTTCTATTAGTGTTTTATAAGTTGTCCTATAGGCCCAAAAAACATTATCAAGTCTAGCAGAACAACCAGCCATTTTAGGATTTACCATTTTTTTAATATTCTTTTTAATTTCTCGATTAGTTACTTCTAGTAAACCGCTGGTTTAAAGATGATAAGTTGTGGCAATACAATGTTTAATCCCAAATTTTTTAGTTAATATTTCTATAATTTTGATATTGAAATGCCTTCCCCCATCTTTAATGATAACTTGTTTCATTCCAAATCTTGTGAAAATTCTCTTTCTTAAAAATTTTACTACACTTTTAGCATCACAGTGAGGTAAACCAACTGCTTCAATCCATTTAGAAACATAATCCACAATTATTAAAATATAAATCTTTCCAAAAAATGGCACAAATGGTCCCATAAAATCTAATCTCCAAACATCAAAGATTTCAACTTTAAGAGTAAACCTTAGGGCAACTCTTCTAAAAATATTACCTACTCTGTGACATTGATCACATATTTTCATATAGTTATTAACATCCCTAAATAATGTTGGCCAGTAAAATATTGATTACAAAATCTTAAATACAGTTTAATCCTCTCCAAAATGTCCCTAATCATCAGATTTATGACATTTTTGAATAAATTCTTGAGTTTCTTCTAATGGTACATATCTTTAAATAATTAAGTTCTTACATTGTTTATATAAAAAACGGTCATCACAAAAGTAAATTTTTGAATCATAAATGAACTTTTAATTTGATGGCTATCTAATCTATAAGGTAAACTATTACTAACCAAGTAGTTCACAATATCAACTTACCATGGAATTTGTCATTCATTAATCCCATATAGTTTTTCATCAAGAAAATTCTCATTAATTTCAAAATTTTAATTTTTTTAATTTTCTAGTTCAACCCTTGACAAATGATCAGCTATTTGACTATCAGCACCCTTCTTACCCACAACTTGAAATTCAAATTATTGCATTAGGATAACCCGTCTAAGTAATCATGGTTTTGTATCTTTCTTCATCATTAAATACTTTATAGTCAAATGATTAACATGCACAATACATTTGGTTCTAGTAAGATAAGATCTAAATTTATCAAAAGCAAGCACTATAGCTAATAATTCCTTTTTAATGGTAGTTTAATTAATTTGATCCTCATTAAGGGCTTTAATAGCATAGCATATCACTTTCAACATTTTGTCATATCTCTGTCCTAAAACAACCCCTATTGTATAATCACTAGCATCACACATTAATTCAAAAATTTTTTTCCAATCAAGTGAAATAATAATATGCACAGTGATTAATTTCATTTTTAATAAGTTAAAGGCATATAGGAATCATCAAATCCAAAGTTGGCTTCTTTTTCTAAAAGCTGACATAAAGGCTTGGAAAGTTTTGAAAAATCTTTAATATAACGTTTGTAGAAACCAGCACGTCCTAGAAAACTCCTTATTCCCTTCACATTAATAGATTATGGCAATTCGGAAATAACTTGAATTTTAACTGGATCAACTTCCATGCTACTTTCATAAATATGATGCCCTAACACTATACCTCCTACAACCCTAAATTAACCTTATCCCAGTTAAGAACAAAGTTTATTTCTTCACAACATTTTAGAACTCTTGCTAAATTATCTAAACATAATTTGAAAGAAGTCCCAAAAATTGAGAAATCATCTATAAAAATTTCAATTTCTTTTTCAATTAAATCAGAGAAAATTGACATCATAAATCTTTGAAATGGTTTAGAGACATTACATAATCCAAACGACATTCTTCTAGAAGAAAAAGTTCTCTATATACTAGTAAAATTCTTTTTTTCTTGATTCTTAGGAGAAATAGGTATTTGGTGATATCCAAAATATCCATCCAAAAAGCAAAAATAACAGTGTCGTGCTAGTCTATCCAACATTTGATCCAGAAAAGGAAAATGATCTTTTCTAGTGGTAGCTTTTAATCTTCTATAATCGATATAGATTCGCCATCCAATAACTTACCCTGTCAGAATTAATTCATTCCTTTCATTTTCAACCACACTCACTCTTTCTTTTTTAGGAACACAATGAATAAAACTAACCCAAGAACTATTTGAAATTGGATAAATAATCCCAGCATCAAACCACTTTAAAATTCATTTCTTAACTACTTACTTCATTATAGGATTCAATTTCTTTTGAGGATCAGCCTTAGGCTTATGGTTATCTTCCATCAAAATTTGGTGCATACATATTGAATAACTGACTCGTTTAACACAGCTAGTGACCATCCAAATGCTTTTATATGATTCTTTAATATTTGCAATAATTGTTCTTCTTATTTTGTAGTTAAATTTGAGGATATAATAACCACCAAAGTAGATGAGTTCCCCGAAAATAAGCATACTTTAGATAAGTAGGTAAGACTTTCATCTCAAGTTTAGGAGGTTTTTCAATATATGGAGTCAGAGCTATATTATTTTCAGTAGTATCTAAAATTTCATAATTTTCCTGAACATAGTTTAAATCCTAAGTAATCATATTTTCTGAAATGACTTCATCTTTTTGATCCAATATGACTTCACATCTGTTTTCAAAATGATTAACAATCATAGCATCAAGAATATCCATTCTATAATATTTTTCATCAGGATACTTCATTATTTTGAGCACATTAAATGTAACTTTCTGATCATTTGCTCTCATCGTTAATTCCCATTTTTGTACATCTATTATTACTCATCTGGTAGCAAGGAAAGGTCTCCCCAAAATAATGGAAATTTCTTTATCTTCTTCCATATCTAATACAATAAAATCAACAACAAAGATAAATTTATCCACATTAACCAGCACATCTTCTATAACCTCTTTAGGAAAAGTGATAGATCGATCCACTAATTATAGAGTTATAGTAGTGGGAGAAATATCTCCTAAACCTAACCTTTTAAATATAGATAGTGGCATATGGTTAATGCTCACTCCTAAATCAAATAAAGCATTTCCACAAAATTTTTCTATAATTGCACAAGGTATGGTAAAGCTACCAGTATCTTTAAGTTTTCAAGGAAGCTTTTTATAAATTATTGCACTAAATTTTTCACTAAGTGCCATAATTTAATTATCTACAAACTTCCACTTTTTATTTATAACTTCTTTCATAAATTTGGCATAACTTGACATCTATTCTAAAGTCTTAGCAAAAGGGATATTAATTGTAAGCTTCTTGAATAATTCAAAAAATATTGAAAATTGCTGATCCAATTTTTTTATTTTGAAGTCTTTAAGGAAAAAGTGTTGGGGGTCTTTCTAAATTAATCCTAGTTAGGGAGTTAGGTATTTCTTCTTCCTTAATAATAGTTTCTTCAGGTCTCTCAAATTCTTCAACTTCGATCTCAACTTTAATTTCTTTTTAAACTCAAACATTTAATTCCATTCCAATGCATAGTTTGACTACTTTAACTTGCTTTGGCTCTTTTCTTTTGCCTTTGAGATTGATCTCTACATTACTAGGAAGTGTTCCCTGAGGCCTACTTCTAAGTGCGTTAACAATTTTTTCCTTTTGATTCTCCATATTCTTAAGAGCAGCACTTTGAGATTGTAAATGATTACCCCTCTACAACACCACTTATTTTATAAATTACTTCTTCTCCATAAGTTGTAGATTAATTCTAGGAGGATAAGTAGGTCTAAACTTAGCACTACCATGGTTATTCTAATTTTCCAATGGGTTTACTTGAGCATTTCCCCATTGTTGACTTCCACCACTAGGATTGTCGTTTCATTGAAGTCAGGATGCTTTTTTTAACCTAGGTTGTAATAACTAGAATTTGGGTTATTCGGCTATTGATAGCATTTGTAGTTTCCAATGAAGTATGAGAATCAATCATTTGTCACATTGAATTTTATTCAACCATTTATGGTGTTGGAGAAATATTCATTACAGTTTGGTCTATCTTCTTAGACAATGTAGCAACATGACATGCAATCATTGAAATAACATTGTTATCATGAATACTGCCTACTTCCTTAGGATTTACCCTTTCAGAAGATCAGTGAAAATTATTTGTAGTCATTTTTTCAATTAAGGAATAAGCTTTATCAAAGGGTTTAAACATTAATGAAACTCCAGTAGTAGCATCTATAATAGATCTAAGGGATTATATTAACTCATTATAAAAAGTTTGAATGATTAACCAGTTTTGTAAAACATGATGTGGACACTTTTTAATGTGTTCCTTAAATCTTTCCCAAGCGTCATATATTGACTCACCTTCATAATAATTAAAATAAGTATTATCATTTCTAAGCTTAGTGGTTTTTGATGGTGGAAAATATTTAGCCAAAAAATTTTGAGTTAAATCTCCCTAAGTTCTAATAGATCCACATGCCAATGAATTTAACCACATCTTAGTTTTATCCCTTAATGCAAAAGGAAAAAGTTTAAGTTTAATGGCATCATTTGATACACCATAATAATAGAATGTAGCACATAATTCTAAAAAGCTAGCTAAATGTAAATTGGGATCCTCAGATGGTGTTCTTCCAAAATGATTATTTTGTTTCATTTATATAATTGAAGGTATAAGTTCAAATGAGTTAGCCTTTACAGCAGGAGTTTGAATACTTAAATGAATTTCATCTTCAGTAGGGTTTTCACAATCCCTTAAAGGATTTTACAAATTATGATGTTCATTTTTAGCAATTTGAATTCAATGTTATTTTGTGATGTGTTAGCCATTTTTTTGAGAATGATGAAGTCTTCCTTATTTTTTAATTTTTCTAATAATCTGCTCAAATTCAAAATTGTAAGGCACTAAATTTTAGATTCAGAATTACATATAAACAATGTAAAAATTTGCAAAAAATAAAATAACACGCCAAAAATGAAAAAATGTATAATTTTATATTTTCAAATTTATTTTCGATTTTTTGAAATTTTTAAAATTTTTTAATTTTTAATATTTCAATTCAAATAAAATCGTAAGTCAAAAAGTTCCTTCACAATCCCCGTCATAGGCGTGAAAAACTTGACCCGATACGCAATTATGTGTATTTCTAATCTCCAAAAATTTGCTAGAAAATATGTCTCAAATTACATCTAGTTTCTAATGTGAACAAATGTAATGATTTATAAATTATAAAATAAATTTTCACACTAGGGGTACTGATGCACCTAAATATTACCTATTTTTAGAGTACATTTCATGCCCATTTTATGCACATTTTTAATATCTTCAGACACAAGAAATGGACTTTTGGTGAAAATGAAGCAAAAATAATGCAATTTGGGGTAAGAACAAGCAAGAAAGAAAACTCTAACCAAGCACATTTCGATGTATTTTTATGCTTAATCTCCTTTAAATTTCTCACATATTTTTGAATGAAATTACACTTTAGAAAGGGTTCATTTTATTCTTATTTTGTAGGTATATCTATTAGGGGAGAAACACAACTAAAACAGAGTAAAACAGAGCTAAAACATAGTCAAATGGAGAAAAAAGGTGGAACTGTTGCAGGGTGGCGTCGGAGGCGCCCAAACTGGCACCAAAGGTGCCAAAATCTTGAAAATATGCATCAAAGGAGCTAGAATGGTACCAGAAGCACCAAAATACATAGAACAAACTCCAAAGACGGTTATGGATGGATTTTTGGCGATTTTGACTATTTTGATATGTTCTATAAGGCTCTAAGTGAATCAAATGCCCCATATAGTTGTTTAGTGAATCTAGACACATGGGAAATGCTCTTGAATGAAATGATATGTCCCTTGGATGAATATATTTGTCTCTTGGAATGAAAATATGTGTCTTTTGGGAAAAGAAGGAATTTTTTGTCTCTTTAAAATGCGAGGGGTTGATGCCTCTCATATGTCATTGTTTTCTTTTTACTTTTCTTTTGCAATGATTAGGATTTATGTGTAGACTTTGAGATGCATGTTATTATGCGAGTTAATTATAAATGTGATGATTTTTACTTAAACTTCTTTTACATTGCAATTTAGGCATTTTGTAATCTTAAAATTTGTTGAGAAACATAGGAACCCAAAGGGGTGTGATTTCTACAACAAAGTAAGAATCACATTCAATTTCATGGATGAGAATGTAGTCCATAGGTTTGAGTGCAAATAAATAGGTAAATATAATTTGATTAGCATAGAATTGAAGATTTTAGAGTGACAGACTAAAATCCCCTATTCAGTCTAATTGCTTGGAAACTAAAGGAAGATTGTTAACCCTCAGGGGAGGGAGAAGTGGGAGCTTTGGAGTCTGAGCCTGTATCCTCTCAACCTAACCACAGATTTAGGGAACAAACTCTGGATTATTCAATGTTCCTTATGAACTCTTAGAGGGTAAGGATAGGATTGCTCCTATTTGGCAAATAAGATACTAAATATATCTCATTCTTGTACATTATCCAATTCACTACATAAGAATAGTTCTTTTTAACATCTCAAAATTCTCAAAACTTTTTCATCCAAAAAGGGTTATCTTTAAAATTAGTATTTTCATTTAGGACTAGTTATCAATTTTTTTAAACTTTTAAACATATAAACATAAGATTTACATTTAGGAGTACTTATTAGAAAAACCACTTAAGTTGACCTTCCAAACTAAGGACTGATAATTATTGTGTGTTTATTTTATCGAAAATCAAAAATACCAAAAAAAATTTTGATATCTGTCCTATTGCTTAAGACTTTAGATTTGTATGCGTATTTCAGGAGCTACAGACCTTGAATAATATGAGTCAAATTTGGAGAGAACTTGTTGGGAGGATGATGAATCATAAAAGATTCAATGAATTTAATGTAGAAATTGCAGATCAATGATATAATGATTATTTTGATTTGGATTATAATGATGTCGGCACTATTTTGGGTGTAGAGTTGCTCGTTGGAAGCTGTCGGCTGCCGGAATTAGAATCCCTTCAGCCGCTTCAGAAAGGCATTTAATTTAAATATAAATATATTTATATATAAATATTTAGAAAAATATGAAATCAAACTAACCCCATATTTTTCACAGTTTAAATGAAAGAGAACTATACCTCAAACCCTGTATTTATCCCAAAAGACAAACACAAGACTCGAGGGTAAGGCTCGATCAAATAAACTAAGAAATACATGACGTCCATTGGGTATGCGAAATCATTTTTATTTGCCAACAAGTTCCCCTATTTAATATAAAGAATTAAATATGATTTTTTTTAAGTTGGGTTCAGGAATGGTTTATTTAATGTCAAGCTCCTATAATTAAATACATCCTAGATAACCGAAGTTGCATCAGAAAATAAGTTGCATCAGAAAACTCTCGATAAAAATCAGGGAATATTACCTTAAAAGAGGTCAAAGGATTAGGACATTTTAATAAGAATGGACAAAGAGGTGTGAAAGGAGAATGACTCAAATTTGGAACATTTTGTTGTAGAGTTTAGAAGAGGGAGAACTAGAGGATGTCATGGATCTAGAGGAGAGCCTCTGTGACTTCTCAAGCTATCCTATTATTTGGATTCATTTTTCAGGAGAAATTATTTAGATGTTTCATCCTACCAATTTTTATTAATTATGGATTACATTCATGTGAGATGATCACAAAAATAGCCTTGAAGATGTAATGATTTAGGTTGTGACGGACAACAACCTTGGATCCTAAAATGAGTTAAGGCTTATATTATATAGCAGAGTTATACAAAGGCCTAAAAATGAGTTAAGGGTTTATGTTGCGTAAGCAAGCAACCTCAAAATCTTATGGCTTGTTGTTTAATTCTAAGGAAAGATATGTCATTATAGATCCTCTTGCTATTGAAGATGGTCGTGCTGCTCACCGTGTTAGCTCCAAGCTCCTTATCATGACGAATTTTAAGTTCTCTAGTGTGTCAGGTTATGATCTCAAATCAAATGTCCCTATGTTATGGTTTTTTAAATATTATGGAGCATATTAAAATTGATTAGAGCAATGATTAGAGCAACACCGAAACACCGATTAGGATCCTATAGTTCCCTCATTCTGGTACCACTATTTTCTATCAAATTCACTTAGTTCAAATGAATTTACTAAACTCAACTCAATGAGTTAAATACCTTCATTTAGACCATGGGAAATCTCGTTAGCAACCATGTTAGCAACCATAGGTTATATAGGTTATCTCCTCCAAGGGATTCTCGATCATCCGATAGAGACGTCTTAATTTAGTTGTAATTGTTGTTTTGTGATGTATATGATTAAATTTTGAGTTGCCTTTTATTTTGAATGTTTTGGTGGTGAATTTTATCTTGGTTGATTTTAGTTTTTGTTTTTGTTTCTATCTATTTTATTTTGTGGATATCCTAAAGGTTTTAGTTTTCATGCAGGGTGACATCGTTGTTTAGCATGCAAGTTTATGAATGTAAAAGTACAATATAGAAAGTACAAAAAAGGAAAGCACTATAAATTATAAAAGGGTACCTGACGAGTCTTCTCGTTCCTCCATATGAAAGTTTAGTACTTGCAAGGCATATATATATAACTTTTTTTTAGGAATTAAAGCATTCTTAGAAAGGAAAGGAGAAAATACAAGTTTGAGGTGTGTCTACCAGATCCTATGTCATATCTTGGTAGTTCTAAATTTTGAGGATGATTTTACTGAGAAAATCATAACAAGATCAGATGTCCTTCAAGATTTCAAAAGGATTATGAAGAGTTCTCGGGTACAACCCTAGACATTTCACAGTCCCTGGAATTATCTAGAGTTAATTTTGGCCTTATTATGTTTACTATATAGTTCATCCAGTTAATACCCTTAAGCTGAGTGAATTTTGATGTTTTGATTATCCCTTAAGTAGGGTAATTATCACTTGATGTCTCATTTATGATTTATATAGGTAAAGACCCTTGGGGGCAACTCAACTCAATTAAGGAATTTAATTAATTTGATTTTTAAAGAATGGGCTTGTAGTGTTTTAAAAGGCTTTAAATTAATTATAGGTTAAGACAAAATTTTGATTAGACAAAATTTTGATTAAGCCTAGCTCACTACTAAACCCTTAAGATTTAATGGGTAGATTTGTAAATCTTAAGAAAAAATCTTCAATATTTATATTTATAATCCTTATCAGGAATTATAGATCATTTTAACACTATTAATTCGGGGCTTCAAATCATTGAGTTATGATCTTCCAAAATCAAACTCCTTACCCTAATATCTACTTATTTAAATACCCTTCCAAATTTCAATAATTTTAAGAAATTATAAATTTATCATTTATAAGACCAAAATGGATTTGGTTTCTACCACTTACCCCTTATATATTCCAATCATCAAAATATATCAATTAAGATCTTTTCTTGCCCATTTAGTCCTTCGGTTAAGCTTAAATATTAATTAAGCCTTAAATTCTAAAATTATCCTTTTGCCCCTAAGAGCTTAATGCTCTATAATTTATTCAACTAGACTCAAATGACTTCAAAATTTTATGTTACCTCATTCATTAGTTACTTAAAACATTAGTTGAGAAAATGTGATTTTTCTGAATTTATTTAGATTTATAACTATTTTTAATGCAAAAAAAAGGATTTTCAATGAAAATGTAATAACTCAATCAAAATAAAACTTCTATCCTTAAGAAAATTATTGGAGATTCACCTAAGTTAGGGGACCACTTGGACAAATTTTCATGATTTTTATAAATTTAAGTTAATTATTAAAATTATTTGTTTGTTTTGAGTATTAATTAAATTTAAAATAATATTTAAATGGAAAATTTAGTTTTATATTTTTATTAAATCTATCTAAACCTAGGGATCCCAAAAAAATAAATTTCATATTTTTTGGATTTATATTTTAATTATTAGAATTATTTTAGCTAAAAATTATAAAAAATTCATTTTAAGCCTTTTAAATTTAATAACTTCACATAGAAAATTAGGAAAATTATTTTAATTGGTTCTAGGTGATTAGGAAACCAAATGCGATATTTTAGTGTGATTTTGCAATTTTGTGATTTTTAATTAATTTTAATCATTTAAATATTCAAAAGTAGCTTAGAAATGAAGTATTCAGTTTAATTTCAATTTTATTTTTTTTAGGTTCCTCACGTCATAAGGAACTCCCAAAACCAATTTGGTGTTTTTTTTAATTGTATTAAATTATAGTGATTATTTTAATATTTAAAATGTCAATTTATCGTAAAAATTCATTTTAGTGATCAAATTAACTCCAATTGACTTGAAATTTTTATGGGGAGTTCCTTGAACAATAAGTTACAGTGGAGAAATATTATTAAGTTATTTACATTTATAATTACTTAAAATTAACTTTCTCTTCATTTTTAGGGTTGGTGACATCTAGGGTTATTTTAAATGAGTTTGACCAAGTTTGAATTTTTCCTAGCATCCTCCAACCACACTGATCCTACCAAAATAAGTTTTGTATTTTTGTGTTGGGTATTTTAATTATTATAATTTTTATACCAAAATCGAGACCATTATCTTGAAATTTGAATATCTCTAGTCAGGGATGCCCCAAGATCTTGGAAAAATTGTGGGGGATGCCTAACAAAAAAGAAATCAAAATGGTAGGATCCTCTTGAGTAAACTTCTTCTATGACAAATGATCCCTCTCAAGTCAGTTCAAAATTTCCACCTGTTTTACGGTGTGTATGAATAGGTCTTTCGAGAATGAGGACAAGATCATCAAATTTAAACGTCCTTGGGAGGACAAATTTATCATGAGCCTGCGCCATCCTTGCTTGGTAGAGCTCCAGGTGCTATTGTGCTTCTAGTGTTTTTCCTCAAAACTTTCTAATTCTTCAAGTATGAGTTTTACACTTTCTTCTGTTGTGATTTGGTTGGCGATGGTGATTGTAAGAGATGGTGTTTGAAATTCTAGTGGTAGTATGGCCTCAGACCCGTACACATGCGCATAGGGTGTACATTGAGTGGGAGTTCTTAACGTCGTTCGGTAGGCCAACAAAGCTTCTAGTAGTCTGTTATGCCAATCTCTTTTATTTTCATCTAGTGTCTTTTTTAAGGTCTGCACCCGTGTTTTGTTGAAATCCTCAGCTAAGCTATTTGCTCTAGAATAGTAAATTATTGAGTACCTCCAGTATATCCCATGTTGTTTAGCAAAATTTGTTGATCTTCGTGCCCTTGAAGGCTGCCCATTGTCAGAAATTACTCTACATGGAAAACTGAAATGGTAGACTATATTGGTCTTGAAAAATTGATGAACATGTTGTAGTGTAACCTCTCGTAATGGCACTGCCTCTACCTACTTGAAGAACTAATACATAGCGATGAGAATGAATCTGTGTCCCTTAGAGGATGGAGGGCCTATCAGACCTATTATGTTCATTCCCCAACACTTGAATGGCCAGGAGGCAACAATTGGGAGTAACCCCCAACACTTGAATGGCCACGAGGCAACAATTGGGAGTAAAACATTTGAAGGTTGGTGTAAGACTACCTCATGCACTTGGCAAAGGTGACACCTTCTAGTTGTATCTACATAATAAAATATCATCGCTGGCCAATAATATTCGAGTCTTTTGATCTTCATCTTAATCTTTGGCTCTGACTAGTGAGCACCACACAATCCGGCAATATTTTGTGCTTCTGTTATGCTCAGACATCGCAGCCACATCTGATCAAATGACCTCCTGTAGAGAACATCTCCCACCAGAGCGTATGACATAGTTTTTCTTGTTATTAGTATGCTTCGGACTTATCCTCTGGCAACTTTCTAGTTTATAAATATTCTCTTAATGTTTTATGAAAATCTTTACTGATATCAGCAACTATAATCATCTTTCCTTCTTATTTGTCGAGCTCATGTAGATTGTCGAGGTCGATTCGAGACAAAACCCGTCTTCCTTGTACTGTAATATCAATTGAATCCTCCGGTGGACATGTTAATTCCTTAGCAATTTTTGCTTGAGCATCAACATGGGCATTATCTCCTAGAGGAATCCAGTAAAGAGTTATGTTAGCAATCTGTTCTAACAAATTCATCATGTACTGATGGTATTATGCTAGCCTTGGTTTCAAAATCTTGTATTGTCCAGAAACTTGTTGGATAAAAAGCTGAGAGTCACCATAGATGGAAATATTTATTATATCCATTGAGATTGCCAACTCCAACCTGGTGATTAATGCTTCATATTCTGCTTCGTTATTTGTACATAGCTCTATTAGGAGTAAGGAGAATCTAAACATACCCTTATAGGGGGTGATGAAAATCAAACCAAACTCTGCTTTGCCTGGTATAAATATTTCTAATCCTTTATCCTTTCTGGTTGAAGAAGCTCCATCAAAATACATCTCCTGAAACTTGGCATCGGAGGGTTCTATTTGTAGTATATGCTCACTAGTAGTTCATCATTTTGTCGGGACTCAGTTGGAAGTGGATGCGTAGAGAGAAAATCAGCTAAAATCTTTCCCTTAATAGTGCGGAGGGGAACAAAAGTTATATCAAATTACAATAAAATCATTGACCATCTCTCTAGACATCCAGAAAGTGTTGGTCGTTAAATATGGTAATTGATTAACTTTTGAAAAAAGGGTAATATTATGAGAGACCATATAGTGCCTAAGCTTTTGGGTGAAAAAATGTAAAGCTAGACAATGCTTCTTGATAGACGGATACATCACCTTTATTGGTATTAGACGGCGACTCTAGTAGTATAGTTCATTTTCCTTGCCCTCATCATTGACTTGAGCTAATAGGGCTTCAAGAGAATTATCTAAAACCATAGTATAAGGTATCAACGATTTTATCGGGATAGGGGATGCCAAAATAAGAGGTGTCATTAAGTATTTTTTAACATCTTCAAAGATCCGCTGGCATTTTTATTCCCAAAAAAAATTGGCGCCTTTTTTAATTAATGTCGAGACGGGCTGACACCTACTTAGGAGATTAAAAATAAAGCGTCTCAGATATATTAACTTTCCTTGAAACAAACGTCGTTATTTCAAAGTTTTGGGAGGAGGCATTTTTAAGATAGCTTTAATCTTATCCGGGTTGATCTTGATCCCCTGATGACAAACAACAAATTCTGGAAATTTTTCATAGGTAATGCCGAAGGCACACTTTAATGGATTCATCTAAAGATGATATTGTCGTAATCATTCAAACACAATCAAACACAATCCTCAAATCACTATATTTTGTTTACTTTTGATGACCAAATCATCCACATAGCACTCCACTTGGTTGTGAATGAGGTCGCCAAAAATCTTCATCATTGCTTGTTGACATGTTGCTTGCTCTGGCATTCCTTAATCCGAACGACATCACTGTGTAGCAGAAAATCCCAATCGGTGTTCTGACTGCTATAAGTGCTGCATCTTCTGAAGCGATCTTTATCTGTTATATCTTGAAGATCCATCCATAGAGAAAAATGTCTCATGTGTCGAAGCGCTGTCCAACATTAATTCTGGTATCGACAGTGGAAATTTGTCTTTTGAATTAATTCTGGTATCGACAGTGGAAATTTGTCTTTTAAACATGCCTTATTTAGATCCCTGAAATTGACACATACAAAAATTTGTCCATTTTTCTTCTTAACTGACACGATATTGGTTAGCCATGTGGGGTATTGCTCTTCTCTTATAAAGTTGGCATCTATTAATTTCTTTACCTTGGCAATGACTTGTTGCTCTATTTCGAAGCGCATTCTTCTGGGAGCATGTTTTACTGGGGTCATATCTTTATTCACCCCATGCTTATGTAATGCAACTCCTGCCAACATCCCTGACATTTTATTGTAGCTTCAGGAAAAGCAATCTTTAAATTCTAATAATAACTTTATTTAATAACTTTATTAGCTCTATTAGCTCTATGGATTCTCCCTCGATGAGTAAGGAACTTATAAAGGTTGGTCGGGGCTGCTCCTCAGACCCGAGATTGATTTCCTTTAACTCGTCAACCATTGAATTAATTTCTTCTTCAAATTCTCGCAGAGCGTCATCTATTAATTGTTCTTGAGAGTCATCATCTATGTCGAGACAGTTCTCTTCTAATTCATTAGTAACAATCATGCAAGATTTTGAATCATCAACTGGTCCTACAGTAAGAAATTCGAGACATGTTTTAAATTAAGAGTTTGACTTTAATATTCCATAAATTTTCAAAAAGTTGTAACTTATCTTTTGGCATTTATTTTGGCACATATCTCTGTTGAATTAATTTTTGTACACAAGGAGAAAAGTAACCAAAAGGTAATTCCATTAATTCATTAGAATCATCATCCAAATTCATATGATTTTCAGAACTAGTAAAAGGGGAAGCAAGAAAAAACTTGATTGACTTCAAACCAACATTACAGACTTCCTTGACTTCTAAACTCTCAACATTTTGAGGATAGATTGGATTAAGGGTCATGGCATTCACATAGTGGTAGATCCGATCACACATCAAATCATATTCATCCTTGTCCGCGTCTTCCAAGGAGACCTCGTATTGAAGTTTCTTTTGCTTTATCATCATCATTTCTTCTCCGGAACTTCCTTCATCAAAACTGTCTTCCATTTCGATGTTAATGGTTAGCCTAGTTTGTTCAACAATTGTGTTGCTTCTTCCTCGTCCACATCTTCGGCCTCGATCTCGGGTATATGGCCTAAAGGAACCTCTATTTCCTCGTTGTGGGGAGATGATAGTAGATTCTTGAAGCAGAGTTGAATGGCATATTCTTTGTGATCTTTCTGAGTATTTTATTTCATTCATCATGACTTCATGAGAAAAGATTGTCTTCTTTAGAGGTACATAGTAGGTGGCATCCTCATGAATGCCTACTTCATGAACTGAGAATGGTTGTAAATCCCCTTTAATACAATTTTCTTATCCTTCTTTTAAATAATTAATGCATTGATGTAAAGATGGTGGAACCATATTATGCTCGTGAATCCATGGCCATCCAAGTAGAGCATTGAAAGAAGTCTCTGCATCGATGATGTGGAATTTTGCGGTTGTTACTAATTCTCCATCTTTCATTAACAGTGTAATTGATCCAAGGGCTCTTTCTCTCTTTTGATTGAGTCCTCTTAACATCATTTTATCAGTTTTAAGATCTTTAGCCTCAATGTCCAAATATGCTAATGTCTGTAGACTCATTAAGTTTAGTGATGCTCTTGGGTCTACTAGGACTCTGAACAATACAAATCTCTCGATATTGACGGAGATGAAGTTTGATTGATTATGATCGGTGGTACCGAGCAACAAGTCTTCATCTGTGAATGTTATCCCAAGCAGTTGTTCTTTCAATGAACAAACTTCATCTGAGGATGTGCTGGCCAACTGAGCCAAACAAATCTCTGGGTTGAGTAAAGTTGTAACTAGAGATTCTCTCATCTCCTTTGACAGGATTAGAGCGCCATAAATGCTTAGTTTGGTTGGTAACCTCCTAAGATGAGCTAGCATGTTATAATCAACATTGTATAATCCTCCAATTTTCACTTGGTTATGTGGGTCTTCCACCGAAGGAGGTGGAGGTAGCTCTTCTTGAGTGACTGATTATTTTCCTTTATCTACTGGAGATGATCTCAAAGGTAATACTTTCCCGCTCCTTAGATTTACTTCTGTATTTTCTTCCTCCTGAGATGTTGTAGTCAACATTTCTAGTATTCCTTCTTCATCAAAGAGATCCAAGTTGATAACAAGCGGTACACCGCACTAATCAAGGACTGGCTTCTTACTCTCGATGCTATCATAGCCGGTATTGTCAATGTCTTCTTCATTCTCATTAATGATTTTATCGGACTCAAGTATGATTTGAGGATCAGTATGGGAATCGAGATCGGAGTTAGATCAAATAAATTTAGTTACGTGATCATTAGAAACAACCAAAACGTAGCTGAAATCATAATCATTACATTCATAATACTCTGGTGAGGAAAAAAGATAATCATACAGGGTTAGAGGTTCGAAGATTTTCTTCCCTGAATCCAAGATAACCAATTTAATAAGGCCGTCCCTATCCTACCCCACGTGTTAACGGTCTTCACGACCTCACTCTTTTATTTCTCTTCAAGTTGTGGTGACTTCTCTAGCAAAATCTCCAACTTCGGCTGAGCAGATTGTAGACTCTGAACGACCGCTTGAACTGAAGCAGTCTGTATCTGACCCAGTATCTTCTTGGATGACTTGCTCCAAATTGTTCTTGATCTGTCTTTTTATGTATATGGATATATTGGGATGATTGGCTCGGCCAAAATTATATTTACAGAACCCTTTTAAGGCTATTTCAAATATTCCTTCGGGATTGTTATATTTCCTTCTTTATAATTTCTCTCGAGCCAATCCTTGAAAATAAAGCAGCCCTCTATTGTATGTCCCAACATTGTGTGGTAGGGGTAAAAATTGGGATATTCTTTCTTATCAACCTCTTTGAGCTTCTTTGGTTCTGACAATCTGAACTTTGGCTTTTTCATTAAATTTGTGAACATCTTCGGTACAACCTCATCTTTGAAAGAATACACTCTTTTCCTTCATTCTGAAAGAGTGGGTCCCTTCTACCCTTTACTCGGTACGGTCCTCCTTGGTACGATTGTAGGTTGGATTGTCCATACTGTAGTGTTTGTTGTTGAGCATGTTGTAACGATGGCTGGGAACTTTGTTGAGAATGTTCCACATGTATTTTTATTGGTTGTTTTCCTTTATCGACAGTTTCCACTATCTCAAAATCAGCAGTAAGACTACCTCCTTTCAAATGCTCTAGAAGTCCTAGATTTTTCTGTTTTCTCTTGAGAATCCATATGTTTAACTTCCTCTTGTAAACTGCTGGCTTTTCTTAACAATTTCTCGAAGGACTTGATGGTGAGTCCCATGACCGTGAAAGCTACTGGCCCATGTATGCTTTTGAGTAAAATCTTAATTGCATGTTATTCCTATAGTTGAGGTTCACACTTCATGCTAAGGTTTCTCCACCTCAAGATATAATCCACTAGAGTCTTGTTAGGTCTTTGCTTCTCCACTACAAGATATCTAATAAAAACATGTTGTTGTGCTCTAGCAAATCTCTTTACAAACATCTATTCTAACTCGGCGAATGTCTTCACTGATTTGTTGGATAACTCAACATACAAATTAAAAGCAATCCCTAATTGGCTGCTAAGAAACTATCAGAAGAGTAAGGCTTCATTACCTATAGTGTTGCCACAACTGGCTCAAAAATGTGCTAGATGTTGCCTGAAAATTCCAGTCCCATCAAATATCTTAAAGTTCAGTGACACAAAACCCTTGGGGTAGGGTACGACATCAAACTTCTCAGGGTATGGTCTACCCCTTAAATCAATGCACCACTATTAGATTGTTCTAAGGCCACCCAAACTTGTTGTTCGACCAATTGTTTGATATCCTTCTCGGGCATGATATTTAATGTTCGACCAATTGTTTGATATCCTTCTCGGGCATGGTATTTATTTCTTTTGCTAATCTTCTCCATTAGAGAAAGCAACTAATCTACTTTCATCGATAATATGGATTATTTCAGGTTGTTTAACCCTTGGAGAGGCTACTTGCTATGATTGGGATGGCCCATTAACTGTAGCCATCGTGGCCATGGTGGCAGCCATCTCATCCATTCGCTTTCATTTGACAGTTCTATTCATCCTCAAGAAAATAGCCCTGCACAAATCATCTGCAACATTCCCTTCGATGAAAGGTTGGGCATCACGCTCTGATAAAGAGGCTCTAGTCTAAAAGACATGAATATCCATGAAGTATTCATCCAGATAATCATTGAAATCAAAATCCTCATCATCATCATTAATGGTTACACCATGTTCTCTGGCTAGCTTGGAAATCTCAGTCCTAAGCTATTCAACTTTTCCTTCGATTGTCACTTGTTCATCAAATCTTGTAGCAGATATTTCAGACTTTTGCTTCATTCCACTATTCTGCACAACGGACTCAGCAGACCGTATTGGTATGGTGACTTTGGGTACCCACATTTTCTTCCTCGATGATCATGCCACTATTCTGCACAACGGACTCAGCAGACCGTATTTGTATGGTGACTTTGGGTACCCACATTTTCTTTCTCGATGATGATTTCTTGAGACGGAGTATCTCAACAGAGGCATCTACATGTTGAAGAGAATTATACCTTCTGCGGTGCAAACCAAACACAATATCGGGTAATTTCTTCTTCTTTTCCCTCTTCAAGACATTTATAGAGGTATTAACTGTTTAAATCCTTGGACCCAGATGTGACTTGATTGGTTGACGTCCTACATATCTTGGAGTGGCAGAGGTAACAGAATCTATAATAGTAAGGGCAGTATCAACTCGGCTTCCCAGACAAAATATGATGGGAATCTGGGCCGGCAAAGCTTAAGCTGACTTGTGGGACCGTCAGACAGTCTTAGCATCTTTCAGAATTTCTTTCTTTATTTGGGAGGATACCACACTTCCCATTCACTTAACTAATTTGACTATCGAACATCCTTCCTGAATGGCCAACCTCTGGAACACTGTGCGAACTTTATTGATAGGAGTGGGCTTCTCCCTCTCTTCACTATAACCGTGAAATGTTGGTAAAGTAGCAACAATTTCTCAAATACTTTCATTTCTATTAGTATTCATCATTAGGTGGAACATAGTCCTTTGTAGAACTGGAGAGGTCTTCTATAATCTCAGTTCCTCCTCTTGAGGAAACTCGTCATCTGGTACTCTTTTTGAGATTTGGGCTCTAGCTACCTTTTGAGCTTTCCAACTATGGTCTTTCTCTCTGATTGAGTCAACATTGTAGACTTTGAACTCGAACCAATTTTAAACATTGATGGTGATACAGTGAATTCCTCAGTTTCATCTCTTACAATCATAATCTCCTTTCCTTTAGCAGAAAAGGAGACAACAAACTTAGCAGGTGTCGGAGGAGTAGCAGTTTTCACCTTCTTGCAAGAAGGGAAATCCTTAGGATAGTTTAGGTCAAATCTAGTAGAGAGCTCCTAAATTTCTGGAGCGGTGAATTTCATTAAAACGAATGGGCCTTTTTGAGTACGACTTCAAGATCATCAAATCCAGTTCCAAACATGATAGAGGGTGCAATATTGCGAGCGTTGCAGCTGGTTGGCAAATTGCAGGAAAAGGTGAGCATTGGGAATGCCATTGTAGTATCTTCAAATAAAAAGCTCTGGGTTAGTTATTTGGCCAATACCATGTAATTCTAGTGCAAACATTAAAAATTAACAAAGGCGATATGTGGACTGGGAAAATTTTGTTTTATTTTTATTTTGTAAGGGTTAAATTTAGTAAAATTAGTTTGAAAGTATAAGGATTTACTTAATTAAATAAGAAAGGTTAAAAAGCAAGCATAACACGACACAACTTGATTTAATTTGTAATAGAGCAAATCAGGCTCTAAGGGAAAAGTAAAGTTTAGCACCAATGAGGGACCAATTTTACGACACACAATGCCCGGGCTGAATTAGTCCAACACACCTTTTAAGGGTCCAACCCCACACAAAGATTAAAAAGTCCTTAATGGCTTCCTAAACCTTACTGTTCAATGGAGTTTGAATAGACAGTCCTGAAGTCCGAAGGAGTTAACCGTACTTCCTCAAGATAGAAATGGGTGAAGCGCGCCAGCGGAAGAAGGGTAATTTGGTCCATAAGGGATATGAACATATTACCGATGTATGAAGATAATTTTCTTAGATGAATATGGAGAGAGAAACAATATATATATATATAAGTTTAGAAAAATATGAAATCAGACTAACCCCATATTTGTTAATTTAAATGAAAGAGCACTATACCTCAAACCCTGTAACTGTCCCGAAAGATAAACACAAGACTCGAGGTTGAGGCTTGATAAAATAAACTAAGAAATATATGACATCCGTTGGGTCTGCGAAACCATTTTTATTTTTCAACAAGTTCCCCTATTTAATATGAAGAATTAAATAGGGTTTATATTAAGCTGGGTTTGGGAATGCTTCCTATAAGAGCAAGCACTTATAGCTAATTACATCCTAGATAACCAACGTCACCTAAGAAAACTCTCAATAAAAATTGGGGAATATTATCTTCAAAGAGGTCAAAGGATTAGGACTTTTCAATGAGATCAGACAAAAAGGTGTGAAAGAGGAATGACTCAAATTTGGAACACTTTGTTGTAGAGTTCAGATCAGGGAGAACTAGACGATGTCATGGATCCGGAGGAGAACCTCGGTGATATCCCAAGTTATCCTATTGTTTGGATTCAGTTTTGAGGAGAAATTATTTAGATGTTTCATCCTGCCAAATTTTTTTAAATAGGGCTTACATTCATGTGAGACGATCGTGTGAGAAGATCCCACAAATATCCTAGAAGATGTGAGGATTTAGGTCGTGATAGATGACAACCTCGAAATCCTAAAATGATTTAAGGCTTATATTGTATAGCAGAGCTATACAAAAGCCTAAAGATGAGTTTAGGATTTATGTTACGTAAGTAAACAACCTCAAAATCCTATGGCTTGTTGTTTAACTCTAAGGAAAGATATGATGTTGTAGATCCTCTTATTGTTGAAGATGGACGTGCTGCTCACAGTGCTAGCACCAAGCTCCTTGTCGTGATGAGTTTAAGTTCTCTAGTGTGTCAGGTTATGTTGTCAAATCAAATGTCCCTATGGTTATGGTTCTTTAAATTAAATTTTATGGAGCATATTAAAATTGATTAGAGCAACACTGGTTAGGATCCTACGGTTCCCTGATTATGGTACCACTGTTTTCTATCGAATTCACTTATTCTAAATGAATTTACTACTCAACTCAATGAGTTCCATACCTTCATTTAGACCGTGGGAAATCTCGTTAGCAACCGTAGGTTACCTCCTCCGAGGGATTCACGATCATCCGATAGAGATGCTTAATTTAGTTGTAATTGTTTTTTTGTGATGTTTGTGATTAAATTTTGAGTTGTCTTATATTTTGAATATTGTGGTGGTGAATTTAATCTTGGTCAATTTTAGTTTTGGTTTTGATTTCAGTTCTGTGGCTATCCTAATGATTTTAGTTCTCATGCAGGGTGACATCGTTGTTTAGCATGCAAGTTTCTGAACGTAAAAGTACAATGTAGAAAGTATGAGAAAGGAAAGCGATGTAAACTATAAAAGCATACCTGGAGAATCTTCTTGCTCCTCCATCTGAAAGTTTAGTACTTGCAAGACATATATATATAAATTTTGTAGGAATTAAAGCATGCTTCGAAAGGAAAGGAGAAAATACAAGTTTAAGGTGTGTCTACCGGATCCTATGTCATATCCTGGTAGTTCCAAATTTTGAGGATGATTCTATTAAGCAAATCATAATAAGTTCAGATGTCCTTCAAGATTTCCTAAGGATCATGAAGAAGTCTCGAGTAATACTCTAGACATTTCATAGTTCATTGAATTATCAAGCGTTCATTTTGGCCTTCGCTTTGGTTTTATTTTCTTTGCTATAAAGTTCATCCAGTTAATACCCTTATGCTTAATGAATTTTGATGTTTCTAGTTAATACCCTTATGCTTAATGAATTTTGATGTTTTTATATCCCTTAAGTAGGGTAACTATCACTTGATGTCTCATTTATGAGTTATATCGGTAAAGACCCTTGGGGGAAACTCAACTCAATTAAGGAATTTAATTAATTTGATTTTTAAAGGGTGGGCTTGTAGTGTTTTGAATGATTTTAACTTAATTATAGGTTACTTTCTAAACCTTATTAGACAAAATTTTGATTAAAACTAGCTCACTACTGTGCCCTCAAAATTTAATGGGTAGATTTGTAAATTTTAAAAAAAAATTCAATATTTCTATTTTTAATCTTTACATGAATTATAAATCATTTTAAAACTATTAATTGGGGGCTTCAAATCATTGAGTTGTGATCTTCTAAAATCAAACCCCTTACCTTAATATCTATTTATTAAAATACCCTTCCAAATTTTATTAAATTTAAGAGAATACAAATTTATCCTTTATAAGACCAAAATGGAATTTGTTTCTACCACTTACCCTTTATATATTCCAATCATCAAAACATATCAACTAAGATCATTTTTTGCCCACTTAGTCTATTGGTTAAGCCTAAATATTAATTAAGTCTTAAATTCCAAAATTACCCTTTTGCCCCTAAGAGCTTAATGCCCTATAATTCATTAAATTAGAGTCAAATGACTTGAAAATGTTATGTTACCTCACTCATGGGTTAATTAAAATGTGAGAGGTGAAAATGAGATTTTTTTGAATTTATTTAAGTTTCTAATTATTTTATTACTCAATCAAAATAAAACTTATGTTCTTAAGAAAATTATTGGAGGTTCAGCTAGGTCAGAGGACCACTTGAACCAATTTTCATGATTTTTATAAATTTTATTTAATTATTAAAATTATTTTTTTTATTAATTAAATTTAAAATAATATTTAAATGAAAAACTAAGTTTTATATTTTTATTAAATCTCTCTGAGCCCAGGAAACCCAAAGAGATAAATTTCAGATTTTTGGGATTTATATTTTAATAAATAGAATTATTTTAGTGAGAAATTAGAAAAAAATCATTTTAAGACTTTTAAAATTAGTATCTTAACTTAGAAAATTAGGAAAAGAATTTTAATTGGTTTACGAAACCAAACGTGATATTTTAGTGTGTTTTTACAATTTGGTGATTTTTAATGATTTTTAGTTAATTTTAATCATTTAAATACTCAAAAGTAGCTTAAAAATGAAGTGTTCATTTTAATTCCAATTTTATTTTTAGGTTCCTCTGGTCATAAGGAATGCTCAAAATAAATTTGATGATTTTTTTAATTGTATTATAACTATTATGATTATTTTAATATAAAAAATGTCATTTTATCTTAAAAATTCATTTTCGTGATCAAATTAACACCAATTGACTTGAAATTTTTATGGGGAGTTCCTCTAACAATAAGTTACAGTGGTGAGGTATTTTCATGTCATTTACATTTCTCGTTACTCCAAATTAATTTTCTCTTCATTTTTAGGGTTGGTGACAATTAGGGTTATTTTAAATGAGATAGACCAAGTTTATATTTTTCCTAGGATCATCTTGCCACAGTGAACCTACCAAAACATGTTTTGTATTTTTCGGATGAGTATTTTAATTATTACATATTTATACCAAAATAGAGACCATTAACTTGAAAATTGAATATCTTTAGTTAGAGATGCCCCTAGTGCTTAGAAAAATCAGAGGAGATGCCTAACAACAGAGACATCAAAAGCTCTATGGTCCCATACCATGGTGAAATGTTTATCCTAATGGAGAATCAAAATAAGGAAAATAAATATAATTAATTAAAAATAAAATATGCATCAAATGGACACAAATTTTTTTTCAAATTGTTCTCCTCTCTTCACTTAGCAATAAGGTAATTAATTAAAAATAAAATATGGATCAAATGGACACAAAATTATTTTCAAATTGTTCTCCTCTCTTCACTTAGCAATAAGGTATTTTTATTTTACTTTTGTGACTATTTTACACAAAGTTATGAATTCTTGAAGTTTTAGCTATTTAAATAAATAAAAAAATATCTTGTTTATCTACTTAAGTAACACGGTATGATGGCTCCGAAGCTCCACGCGGTACACTCCCATTTGACGCTGTCGTCCACACGTCTGCTCCATCATCCCACGATTCTGCTCCATTCCTTCATCCAACGACATCATAGCCGTCCGTCCAATTTTTGCTCAATCCAACGGCGCTTTGTCATCATCCACAAAGATTCAAGATTACAAACTATCCATCTTCTAGACCTACTATCTTGCTCAATTCTCAAATAAATCAAGTGATTTTGTTCCTATATACTCGTCTTGAATATGAGAACATATCCATACGGTTGATCAACCATTAAATAAACTCTATACTCATGGAAAATCAGATGGCAAAATAAGCTTGGGATAGGGTTAAGTTTCAATACCTTGGTCCAAGAGGAGAAGCCTTGATTGGATGATATGATTATGGAAGCTTCGTGGGGGTCCCAAGAGCCTAGGGATTGAGCCTCGAGTAGTGGTGAATAGCTTAGATATGATTTCAACTAAAATCGATTTGGGGGTCCGATAAAAGTCCACCTTAGGGTGCTCTGATGATAGGGCTTTTGTGGGTGATCTTCCTCTCTCACTGTGGTGGAGTATTTAGAGGCGTCCTACTTCGGCTTAGGGATTGAGCTCCAAACGAGCTCCAAACTTGAGCTCGAGCATTGGATTTGGGTGGCTAGGGATGGTTGAGTTGAACTCAAGAGGTCTTAAGGAAGCTTTGGAAGCAATTTGGCAGAGTCTCCACAAGGAATTTCAAGCTCCCGTCCTTCGGCCATGGAGGGTGGGTTTAAATAGAGGGGGAAGGAGAGGCTACCAGGGGAAATTGGTGGGTGCTTTAAGTTACTTATGTGGATGTCAACAATGTGCAATACCCCAATTGGGATGAGACAGCTTGGATGGGTTTGTCGACACTATTTTTGGTTGGAGGGGAGTTGCCTGTAAGAAGCTGTCGGTCACCGGAATCGAAATCCCGTTGCCCGCTTCGGAAGGAAATTTTAATTCGCATATATATTTAGTTTTTTTAAAAAAATATGAAATCAAACTAACCCCATATTTTTCATAGTTTAAATAAAAGAGCATTGTACCTCAAATCCTGTATCTATCCGGAAGGATAAATACAAGACTTGAGGATAAGGCTTGATCAAATAAACTAAGGAATATACGACATCCGTTTGGTCCCAGAAATTTTTATATTTGCTGACAAGTTCCCCTATTTAATATAAAGGATTAAATAGGGTTTATATTAAGCTGGGTTCAAGGGCAAGCCCGTAAGGGCAAGCCCGTATAGTTAATTACATCTTAAATGGCCAAAGTCACCTAAGAAGAATGTCGATAAAAATCAAGAAAACATTATCTTCAAGGATTTCAAAAGAATAAGACTTTTCAATGAGACCGGACGTAGAGGTGTGAAAGAGGATTGGTTCAAATTTGGAACATTTTATTGTAAAATCCAAATGAGAAACAACTAGAGGATGTCATGGATCCAGAGGCAAACCTCATTCGTGTGAAATGATCACACAAATAGCCTACAAGATGTGAGGGTTTAGGTTGTGACAAACGACAACCTCAGAATCTCAAGACGAGTTAGGGCTTATATTGTATAACAAGGCTATATAAAGGCCTAAAGATAAGGTGAGGATTTACGTTGCATAAGGAAGCAACCTCAAAGTTCTATGATTTTGTTGTTTAAGTCTAAGGAAGGAAGATTGGTTTAGCTGGGGAATACAGGTTTTGCTGTTGAAGATGACCGTGCTGCCCACCATGCTAGCTCTAAGCCCCTGCCGCGACGAGTTTGAGTTTTCTAGTGTGTCAAGTTATAATGTCAAATCAAGTGGCCCTATGGTTGAAGTTCTTTAAATTTTATAAGAGCATATTAAAGTTGATTAGAGCAACACCGGTTAGGATCCTAAGGTTCCCTTGTTCCGGCACCACTATTTTCTATCGGATTCAGTTAGTCTAAATGAACTTACTAAACTCAACTTAATGAGTTCCATAATTTCATTTAGACCATAGGAAGCCTCGTTAGCAACCGTAGGTTACTTCCTTCGAGGGATTTCCAATCATCCGATAGAGACATCTTAATTTAGTTACAATTTTAGTTTTTTGTGATGTTTGTGATTAAATTTTGAGTTGTTTTATATTTTGAATGTTTTGGCGATTAATTTTATCTTGGTTGATGTTAGTTTTGGTTTTGGTTTTAGTTTTGGGGCTATCCTGATAGTTTTAGTTTTCATGCAGGGTGGCATCATTGTTTAGCATGCAAATTTGCAGGTATAAAAGTACAGTATGAAAGTACAAGAAAGACAACATTGAAAACTGTAAAAGCGTGTCTGGCGAGTCTTCTCGTACCACTACCTGAAACTTAAAATGCATGTTAAGGCATTCTATATGAAATAGGGAAGTAAGATCTTGATGACCTAGCCCTAGGTAATATCTTGGTGGATCCTTAGGATTTTAGTTAAGGATGATGTTGCCAAGCAAAACATATTAAGTTGAGTAGATCTCCGAGGTATCCAACAGATCTAGAGAAAGAAGCAGGTATGTGCTACTCTCTCGCTGCCTGGTGGAAAATTTTGAGTTCTTTTAAACTTATTATGTTGCTTAATAAGTCATCATGTAAATAAATACCCTTAACGCTCAGTGAACATTGATGTCTCAATTTTCCCTAAGAATAGGTTAACTATCACTTGTGACTCAATTTAAGAATTATGTTGGTGAAGACCCTTAAAGAGACAAGTTAGTATTGTTGGAACACTTGGCCAAAATTTAACTCTAATTGGGCTTGTAGTGTTTGAAAAACTTTTTAATTTTCAATGATATTTACTTTTCTAATCCTCATTTAAATGAAACTTGATTTAGCCTAAGTCACTACTAAGCCCTTAAGACCTAGGTGAGTGTCTTAATTAGCTTTGAAAAGATCAAGCTTTAGGTGATCATGATGTAAGTTTTTGATTTTTTTTTAACATCAAAATAGGGGTATTAAATTGATTAACTATTGACTTCAAAAGTCATACCTCTAAGTCCTGGATTCATTTTATTTTAATAAACTTCCAAATTTTAATAATTTAGAAATTTATTAACTTA
>NW_018244012.1:324421-362749 GCF_001263595.1 Phalaenopsis equestris | reverse complement strand
CACTTCATAATTCATCAAATTTAATCCAAATGACTTTGAATTTTTTATCCTACCTCATTCATGGGTCAATTAAGACATCAGAGGAGAAAATGTGATTTTTTAACATTTAATTTAATTTATATAATTATTTTCATGCAAAAATCGGATTTTTCATAGAAAATTCCTTACTTGACCAAGGTAAATCCTAATCCCTTGAAATTTTTACTAGAGGTAACTTTAGACTAGAGAAGCCTTTGGATTTCATGATTTTTTAAACTTTAGTTAAATTATTACAAATATTTTAAATTCTTGAGTATTTATTAAATATTAAATATTTTAAATGGGGAAAATTAAGTTTTGCATTTTTGAAAAATCTCCCTAAGGTCAGAGAACTAAGGGAAGCAAATTTTATCTTTTTCTAATTTTTCTATGATTTATTGGAATTATTTTAAGGGAAATCCATTTTCTTAGCCTTTAAAAATTATTTTTAGCTTCAAAGTACCATATCTTTGTTTAGAGAATCAAGGAAAATATCCCAATTATTCCTAAGTGCTTAGAAAACAATTTAGAACATTTCCATGAATTTTATTATTTTTGTGATTTTTATGAATTTTTAATTATTTTAAATATTTAAAAATATACTAAAAATCAAGTTATTTATTTTAAATACCATTTTATTTTTATAAAATACCCCTGATCACAAAGAACTCAAAAAAATAACTTTTTAATAAATTTTTAAGTTACATTTTGATTTTTAAAAAATCATTTAAGTGCCAACAAATATATTTAACTTGGAAAACCAACTTAGACCAACAAATGCACTCAAAATGCGTTGAAATTTTTATGGAGAGTTCTTTGGATCCTATAAAACAGTCAAAATAAAAAATCAAGTCATTTTGTTGTTTATATTTTCCAAAATTAATTATCTTAGTGATTTAGTATTTGTGAAAATCAGGTGCATTTTAAATGAGTTGACTCATGAAAATATTTCATAAAGGTATTCTGGTCATGAATTTTTCTAAGCAACATTCTAATTATTATGATTAAATTAAGAAAATAATGTCCATAAACTTGAAAAATATGGATCTCTGTCTAGAGGTCTTCTCTAACTTTGGAAAAATTAAGGAATATTTCCCTTGACAGAGGCTACAACATGCCAAACATTCAAGTTATGGTGATAACTCTACATGCATGGACAGTAAAAATACTCCTAACACTTATTAATTTTTTAAAAATAAAATATTCATCAAATTGACATAAATTTTAATCCACATTGTTCTACTTTGTTCACTCAGCAAGAAGGTATTTTTATTTTATTTTTGTGATTTTTCTACACAAAGTTATGTATTTTTTAAGTTTTGGGGATTAAATAAATAAGAAAAAGCCCCTATTTTTCTACTTATCCTTGTCAACCTCATACGGGTCGAACAGGCCATGTGTCGCTGCCTAATTGGCGCTGCCAGCTAGCTCATTCCCACCCCTATCGGACCGCGCTCCGTCCGACGCGATCAGGGCTGCCCAATCGATACACACTCGATCTGACGGTCACGGGTCATTGTCCCAAATGAACTGGACCTGAAAACTGTCCATGTTTTAAAATGCTAATATCTCACTCGATTCTTAACGAAATTGAGTGAATTTTTTTTTTAAATGCTCGTATTAACTAGTATAACACATCCATATGGTTGATGAACCCTTAAATTAACTTTATATTCATGAATAATTAAGAAGCTCGGTTTAGGGTTAACTTTGAATACCTTGGTCCAAGAGGGGTAGCCTCCATTGGATGCTTGTAGAATCTTTGTGTGGGTCCCAAAAGCCTAGGGATGGAGCCTCTGGTAGTGGTGAAATGCCTAGAACCAAATTCAACCAAGGCCGATTTGGTGGTTTGCTCGAAGTCCACCTTTGGGTGGCCGGATGATAGGGATTTTGTGGGGGATCTTCTTTTGATGTTGGGATGGTGTGGGTGGAATTAATTTGAATTTGGTGTAGGTTTGGAGGATGTCCTGTTTCGGCCTTGAAATTGAGCTCCAAAATTGAACTCGAACAATGGCTTTGAGTGGCTAGGGAAGGTTTGGTTAAGCTCAAGAGGTCTCCAAGAAGCTCTTGAAGAAGTTTACAGAGTCTCCCTAAAGAATTTCAAGCTCTCTCTTTTTGCCCATGGAGGGGGAGTTTAAATAAAATGGCCTAGGTTGGCTGCCAGGGCAAATTGAGGGGTGCATTTGGTTGCTTATGTTGAGGGCAGAGAAGCTCCAATCAGAAGCTGGGTTGATTTGGCTTTTATGTTTGAATTGTGTGAAAATCCCTTGTCTTGCAATTGGGTGAAAATACCTTGTCTTGGCCATGATTTTGGCCATTTTTCAGCCACCAAGGTGGCTAGCCAGCCAGGAATTGGTCACCTCTTGGCTCAGGGAAGTCAAGGGTGACTAATGATGATTATCTCCCAAGGGTAAGTGATGATGTTGGAGATATTTCAAGTGAGGTCCAAAAATGGGTAAAATCACTTAATTTGGGGATCCATTGGTCCATAGCTTGTCATGGAGATTTTATGAGGGTTTAGCCTGGACTTTACAAAGGTTTTGGTGGCTGTGAAATAATTAATTTTGTGGCTTAGACATGGTTAAGTCAATTTTTGGTGAAAGGGTAAAGTGAGTGAAAATGACCAAAACTTGGGTTTGTGCTAAGTTAGCCATGTCAATTGACCCAATTGATTGATCAAAATTGATTGATCAAAATTTATCAAAATTTTGTAGATGATTGTTATAAAGATTTTTAGTGAAGGGTTAAAGTGATTTTGAGTTCAATTGGTAGGTCAATTTGAAGGATTTTTGAAATTTGGTTAATTTTGGGTCTAGGTTGGACTAGCCTTAGGCTAAGTCCAAATTGAATGGTTGGCATGATCAAGGGAGATGTTGTGAAGATTTTTCATGAAGGGATAGAGTGGAAATTTTGGGTTTAAGACCTTTAATTTGGTGAGATTTTGAGACATGACCAATTTGGGGCAAATTTGGGGCTTTTGGACTTAGGTTTAAATCAAATAAATTTGAGGTCTCACCAAGGCCAATTGAATGTCAAGTTTGATGTATGGGGATGTTATGAAGGATTTTCAACATAAATTGTGGCCAATTGAGTGGGCTATGGGTTCAATTTGGCGGAACCAAGTCAGAGGGCCAAAATTGGGTTTTTGGTTAAAATCAAAATTGGATCCAAATGATGGATCAATTGAATGGACCAATTGAGCTTGGATTTGGTCTAGATTGGCCATATCAAGGGTTAATTTTAGTTTAGAATTGAAATTGGGGTAAATTGTGACCAATTGGCTAGACATTTGAGGTAATTTGGGGAAAATATTGGCCTTTAAAGGGAAATTTGGGGGTTTTTATCAAAGATTGTCAAATTAGCCAAATTGGGTCACGTGATAGTTAAAAAAAATGAAATTGGGAATATTTGGGAGGTTTTGGGATTTTTTGGAATTTTTTGGATATTTTGCAATTTTGAGCTAAAGAGGGGTATTTTGATAATTTGGCCAATTTGGGGATTTTGGGTAGCTTGGTGTTTTCAAGGTGTTTGAAATGATTTTTGAACCAAATTAGGTATTTTGGATGAATTTGAGGATTTTGACCAAATTTGGGATTTGGGGGTGTTTAGGAAATTTTGGTAGGTTTGGGGGTCAAAAGGCGAAGTTGGATATTTTTGGTAGAATTGGGGTGCCAACCACTCTATATGAGCTATGGACCAATGGAAACCCCATTTGGATCCTCTATATACTGGTCTTAGCTAAACCCCAACCTAGAGCTAGTGGGTTTAGGGGACCATCTACATGAGTCTC
This sequence comes from Phalaenopsis equestris, assembly GCF_001263595.1. Taxonomy (NCBI): domain Eukaryota; kingdom Viridiplantae; phylum Streptophyta; class Magnoliopsida; order Asparagales; family Orchidaceae; genus Phalaenopsis; species Phalaenopsis equestris. The sequence goes on along the minus strand of NW_018244012.1, from coordinate 358,941 downwards.
CCAAAAGATCAAGGGATGAAAGTTAACAAGTTTTAGGTTTAGGATTGTGAGTGATTGTGAGTAAGTGTGAGTGCAAGTGAGTGAATACCCAGGGTCAATCCTAAGGGAGTAGAGAAGAGTTTAGAATTTCTAATGGTGAGGGTTCGTTGTCTAGTTTTCTAAGAATAGTCAATAGGAAGGTCCTATGGCTAGACCTTAGGCTACTAAAGAGGAAAAACTAAACCTCAACCAAAAGTGAGGTCAACAAATGGACCCCAATAGGTGAGGTGTGTTGGGCAAGCACACCACACGTATTGGCGTTGACCGACCAGATCAATAAAAAATAATACAAACTCCTAAGTCAACAGACCCGAAAGTATGTGTAGAGTTGTGTGTGTGATTTGCTTCTTCCGAGGAATTAGAAGATGATCGTCTAGTTGAAATTAAGGATTATGGACTCTCACTGGGGATCGGAGAGTGAATTTTGAGTTATGAAATTTCATGTATTTATAAATGATGGGAATCAGTATGTAGGTGCTGACTCCAAGGTGGGAATTAAAATTTGGGTATCAATCCTAAAATAAGAATCAGATGCCATAATCCATTTAAGGTGGTGTTAAAAGTGATTTCAAAACATGAGAATTGGATTCCTTGAATTAATCGAAGGGCTTATTCCCTCAACCTGAAGAATATCATTGAATTTGATTTGAAAGATTGTGATAGGAGGGGTTCCTAAAGCAATGCAGAATTAGATATAAAATCCTCAACCTCTAGTATATTGTAGGATTTGATTTGGAAGATTGCAATAGGAGGAGCTCCTAAAGCAATGTTGTATCGGATGTGAAATCCTCAATCTCTAGAATTTGATTTGAAAGATTACAATAGCAGGAGCTCCTAAAGCAACGCGGTATCGAATATGAAATCTTCAACCTCTAGAATTTGATTTGAAAGATTGCAATAGAAGGGGCTCCTAAAGCAACGTGGTATCGAATGTAAGATCTTCAACCTTTAGATTTGATTTAAAAGAATGCAATAGGATGAGCTTCTAAAGCAACAAGGTATCAAATGTGAAATCCTCAACCTCTCGATTTGATTTGAAAGATTGCAATAGGATGAGAACCTAAGGCAACATGGAGTTAGATGTAGAATCCTCAACATCTAGATTTCATTTGAAAGATTGCGATAGGATGAGAACCTAAAGCAACGCGAAATCGGATGTAGAATCCTCAATCTCTGGAATTTGATTTGAAAGATTACGATATGATGAGCTTTTAAAGCAACGCGGTATCAGATGTGAAATCTTTAACCTCCATATTTGATTTGAAGTATTACAATAGGATGAGAACCTAAAGCAATGCGGAATCCGATGTAGAATCCTCAACCTCTAAAATTTGATTTAAAAGATTTCAATAGGAGGAGCTCCTAAGGCAACTTGGAATTGGATGTAGAATCCTCAACCTCTAGAATTTGATTTGAAAGATTGCAATAAGATGAGAACCTAAAGTAACGCGGAATTAGATGTAGAATCCTGAATATATAGAATTTGATTAGAAAGATAGCAATAGGAGGAGCTCCTAAAGCAACGCAGTACAGAATATGAAATCTTCAACCTCTAGAATTTGATTTAAAAGATTGTGATAGAAGCGCCTCCTAAAGCAACGCGAAATCGGATGTAGAATCCTCAACCTCTAGAATTTGATTTGAAAGATTGCAATAGGAGGAGCTCTTAAAGCAACGCGGTATCAAAAATGAAATCTTTAACATCTAGAATTTGATTTGAAAGATTGTGATAGGAGGGGCTCCTAAGGCAATGCGGAATCGGATGTAGAATCCTCAACCTCTAGAATTTGATTTGAAAGTGCAATAGGATGAGAACCTAAAGCAACGCAGAATCGGATGTAAAATCCTCAACCTCTAGATCTGATTTGAAAGATTGTGGTAGGATGAGGACTTAAAGCAACGCGGTATCGGATTTAAAATCTTTAACCTTTAGATTTGATTTGAAAAATTGCAATAGGATGAGCTCTTAAAGCAACGCGGAATTGGATGTAGAATCCTCAACCTCTAGATTTAAAAAGATTACGATAGGATGAGCTCCTAAAGCAAAGCGCTATCGGATGTAAAATCTTCAACCTTTAGATTTAATTTGAAAGATTGCAATAGGATGAGCTCTTAAAGCAACGCGATATCGGATGTAAAATCTTCAACCTCTAGATTTGATTTGAAAGATTACAATACGATGAGAACCTAAGGCAACGAGGAAATGGATGTGGAATCCTCAACCTCTAGAATTTAATTTGAAAGATTGCAATAGGAGGAGCTCCTAAAGTAACGCGGTATCAAATGTAAAATCTCCAACCTGTAGAATTGATTTGAAAGATTGCAATAGGTTGAAAGATTGCAATAGGAGGAAAGATTGCAATAGGAGGGGCTCCTAAAGTAACGCGAAATCAGATGTAAAATCCTCAACCTCTAGAATTTTATTTGAAAGGTTGTGATAGGATGAGAATCTAAAGCAACGTGGAATCAGATTTGAAATCCTCAACCTCTAGAATTTTATTTGAAAGATTATAATAGGATGAGAACCTAAAGCAACACGGTATTGGATGTGAAATCATCAACCTCTAGAGTTTGATTTGAACTCTAGAATTTGATTTGAAAGATTACAATAGGATGAGAACCTAAAGAAACATGATATCTGATGTGAAATCCTCAACCTCTAAAATTTGATTTGGAAGATTACAATAGGATGAGCTCCTAAAGCAACGCGGTATCGGATATAAAATCTTCAACCTCTAAAATTGATTTGAAAGATTGCAATAGGATGAGCTCCTAAAGCAACGCAGAATCAGATGTGGAGTCCTCAACCTCCAGAATATAGTGCTACAAATTCATGTAAAATTATTAGAATTTTCAAAGATTGACATTGGTGAGGAAAAATTGTGAAACTTTTTGAGATCTTGTGCAGAATGTGAAATTCCACGGGGATGTGAAGAAAAATGGTGCAAACCAAGGTAGTTGCGCTACGCAAAGAAGAGGGTAGAATATCTAATGGTGAGGATTCCTTGTCTAGTTTTCTAAGAATAGTCAATAGGAAGGTCCTATGGCTATACCTTAGGCTACTAAAGAGGAAAAACTAAACCTCAACCAAAAGTGAGGTCAACAGGATTTAAATTTGATTTTTAACCATGAGGGAGCACTTGGCCATGGCTTTTCCGGCAGCCAAGGTGGTCGGCCGACCAGGGAGAGGTCATCATCCCACTGAGGGAGGTCAGGGCTAGAGTTTGGTGAAGTCAATTGGGGTTGGCCATGTGTAAAGGTGTTGAATATAAATAGGATGTGTGAAGGGCTATTTTGGGTCCAATTAGGTCAAGTCATGGATTTGGGTTGGGTTCACCTATAAAGGCTGGCTTGGCTACTGAGGGAAATCAGATGGTTCAGCTTAATCAATAGTAAGGTCCTTATCCAAGTGATTTGGTTAAATATGGAATTTAGGTGATTCATGGGAGGGGTTAAGAGAATCTTAAGGATATTTGAAAGTGGCTTGGTCTCTTGTCACTAATAGTATGTTCATGTGGCTTGGCTCTCAAAGCTCACCAATGGCTTGGGAGTGGCTTCATGGCTTCCCTTCGACTTGGTCAACTTTCATTAGGAGGGATTTCTGAATGTATGAAATAATTTGGTGGATTTTGGCATGATGCTTGATTTGGAATGATTTGATTTTGAATTTAGAACTTAGGGGATGATTTTGATTGAATGCATGATGAGGGGAACGAATTGTCTTATGGGCTTTAGATTTGGGATTCCGAAATTAAATGTGGTGGGCTTGGGCTCTTAAATTTAAAATTGATTTTGGGCTAAAATTTGGGCAAATTGAGTGTTGAGTTTTGTGTATGAAGATGTCATGAAGGATTGGGAAAAATTTTAAGTGATTTTGAGTTGAATTGATGGGCTAATTTGATGGATTTGGGCATGTGGTCAAAATTGGGGCCTTTTGATTTAGGTAAAATTGGGTTTTCAATTGGAACAAATTGGGCTTCAATTTTGTTTAGAATAGGATTGAAGATGCTGAATTTTGATTTGGAATTGAAATTGGATAGGATTGAGGTCAATTGGGCTAAAATTGGGGCTAATTTTATGATGCTAAGATTGTGGCCAATTTGGGGACATTTGGGCCTTTAAGGTAAATTGGATTTTTTGGTAAATTGGACTAATTTTGTCAAATTGGGTCAAATTGATGATAAAAAATTGATATTGAAAATATTTGGGATGATTTTGAAATTTTTGGGTCGTGAAGGGCATTTTGGCAATTTTGGCAATTTTTGGGGTTATTTTTTTTTGTGAAATCTGGGTAATTTAGGTAATGTTGACGGGTTTGAGATGATTTTTGGGCAAATTTGGGTATTTTTAGAAACCTTCAAAAATTAGGGTTGTAGGGCTATTTTGGTAATTTGGTGATTTTGGGCCAAAATGGGCCCACAAGCCATGAAGCCATACTAAACCAATAAAAACCATATGAGGACTCATTTTGGATGCTCAATTTGCTGGTTGTAACCCTCTCAGCCAAAGACTAGAGGCATAGGCTCATCCACATGAGCTTTTCAAAAAGCAGTCAAGAGACTAACTTGAGGGGTCATAGGGTTTAGGGTATGTGAGAGAGTGTAGTTTGTAGAGAGTGTAGTTAGGGTATGTGAGAGAGTGTAGTTTGTGCAAGTTAGCCCCACCAAAACCAGATCACCCAGGGTTAGTCTTAAGATCTGACCATCCTAAGTGGGACACCCCTTGAGCTCCTTCATATTGACCTTACCTCCCAAGTGCTAGAGGTCAAGACCAATATGTGGAACTTCAGGTTGAGCAAATAATAGTTTAGAATTTCTAATGGTGAGGGTTCCTTCTCTAGTCATCTAGGAATAGTCAACAAGAAAGTCTTATGGCTAGACCCTAAGCTACTAAAGAAGAAAAACTAGAACTCAACCAAAAATGAGATCAACAAAAGATAGTAGCTTTTAAAGAGTAAACTCCAAAATGGTGGCAAATTTTCAAGAAGATATGCTTACAATTTTAATTTCTCAAGTTATAGATATTGAGAGGAAGCTAGATCAATACATAGAAAATTATCCTCAAGGACCCCCAGTAGTTAAGGAAAATTCCTTTGGACAATTGATTGAGCCTAACCATTTTAAAAATAGCCATGAGATATACAATCTTTATTCCAATTATTACAACCCAGGTTGGGAAAAATATTTAAACTATAATTGGAATTCTAATTTTGAAGGAGAAAACCAATTTTGTGAAGATAATAAATTTAATCAGAATGTAATTGGAGTAGTCTGGGTGATTTTAATGATGAACTCTCTTTTCCTTATAATGTTTACTTCATCCAACATATTTAGGAGAAGGAATTACTATTAGTAGATGTTGTTAATCAAATGCAGAGTCAATTGGAAGGTTAAGGGGCCACAATAAGGAATGTAGAAAACCAACTAGGCTAGATTATTAATGCAAATTATAGTTACCCTCGAGAGATTTTACCTAGTGATCTTGAGATAAACCTTAAGGAGATGAATGATTTACAATATAAAATTATTGAACTAATATTTAGAAGATAATTCAACGATATGTTTCAAAAGAAAATTGGGTTGAGAAATGAGGATAAGGAGATTGAAAGATCAATGGAAAAAATTCCTAAGGAATTATAAAAACCTATTTCCTCAACTAAGATAAACATAGAATGACCACCTCCACCATTTACTCAGTACAAAGGTGAAGTATTGAAAGACAACCTCAAACTAATGTTTAACCTAGAAGAACTTGATGCAAAATTTGAATTATCTAGAGCTGATCAGATCAAAATTTTGGGAGATCTTGAAGTATCATATAAAATTTATTTCTTATAAATTTCAAGGATGGTATTATTATAAAATTAAGAAATTCACTAAAATAAAATTGAATCTTGAAAGAAATATGAGGAACAAGGATATGAATCAATCTGAAAAAGAAGAGCTGAAAAAAAAATTTTAAATATGAGGACGTTGTAGGAATCCCTGAATCCAAAAAAGATTGGGTGATTGATAAAGGATTACTTAAATGGAATTTTGATCAAGGTAGAGTAATTTCTTAGGCTGGCGAAGTTAAATCAAGCGCTTTATGGGAGGCAACCCATAATTATCAGGGTTGTTTGATTTAATATGCTAGAGAATCATGACTGTTAGTGTTGTATTGTGTTTGCTTTAGTATAGATTAATTAGTTTGATTGATGATTGATGGATGTTTGGATTGTTAGTGGTTTGAATTGATTTTTGTGTGTCATGAGGGAGGTGATTTCTTCACTTTTTATTATGTCTAGACATTTATATATATATATATTATTGTAGTAGTTGGATTGATGAGTCTACTACGACTCGAGTCTCAGCCGGACTTGAGTTTTACGAGAGACATCTTAAATTTTAACAGTGATAGCTTCATCTAAATTTTGATACTTCCTTTATCTTACTTTGTTTGCATTTGATAAGAGTCGCGAACCTATTTGATGAGTAACATGTGGATGAAATTACACTATCCTTATAACTGTTAGAGGTACTTAATTAAAAGGACGAGGTGATGCCTGAGATTGGTGACCAGATATATAATGGAAAATTATATCTTCGGGATTATACACTATAAAATCATTTAAAATGTACCCAATATATCTATATAGTGATCTTGTTAAAAATTAGAAGTATATTAGTGAGATGTGAAGAGTTAAAGGAATAATTAACCTCATTTAGCATGTGTCTTGTGTTTGTGTTTTATGATTATTTTGTGTTGCAACATTGTATAGTTCTTGAAGAACATATTTATATTCCTATGCTAATAACTGTTATGCTATTTATGACTTTTTCAGTTTCATTCTGGCATGTTTAGTTTGGATTTACTTTCCGCTACACTTTTTTTATCCTGATGAATACTTGTAGATGTGTTTTTATAGACATTTTTGGTAGACAGAGTTTCTGAACTATTTAATTTCTTGCTTATATTTTCTGTATTTAATGTTATACATGTTTAAAATCAAGTTTGGGGGAAGGAAGAAAGATAAATTTTAAAGTATGCATACTTCCTTTTAGTTTAATATTATTATAAACATGTTTTAGGCTAGATTTACTTTCTTCTTGGTCATTCTATCTTGATTACACATGTATATGAATTTTATATGATGTTGTAGTAGCTAGTGATTTAGCTTTTAATTTTTCTTACGCTTTTACTTTTTCTTAGTGCTACAATTTATGGAATTGATTACAAAATATTTAAAAATTTAGGTTTGGGGAGGAAGAAAAAATAAATTTCAAAGTTAAACTTTATTTGTCCCCAAAAAAACTACAAATTAATTTTATTTTGATTTTTATTATGTGGAGTTATTTTAAGATTATTAAAATTGTAAGTATAGAAATGCAATAGGAAAACCTAGTAAGGAGTTTAGTAAAAAGGATGAAACCAAAGTTAAGATGTTTAATAGAGAATAGTACGAAAATGATTTTACTATTTATAGTAAGAAAAATTGAATTTTTAAAAATCAAGGAGTTTTAGAATAATACTTTTTAAAGCAATTATACTCTATTAAAAATTCTTTTTATAATACTACATTTTATATTAAGGAAAGAAAATAAGTTTTTAATTTTAGAAAAGGAATAGTGAAATTCAAAATCATTGAAGGCCTATCCAGATTTAGTATTCCTCACCTAGAAAAAGAAAAAAAGAAAAGAAAAGTAAAAAGAAAAATAAGAAAAAAAAAGAAAAAAGGAAAAAGAAATGTATGAAAAAGGGAGGAGAAACTTGTGGATTAGGACCAAATTAAAAATTGTTTTCACTTGAATTTTTCTGAGGAAGAAAACTTTGGATCAATCCTAAGCTTAATTTCAAAAATAATTATTACAATTATTTTTTATAGATGTCATAAATTTTGAAATTAATATTTTTCTAAGAATTCAAAGTTTGGAAAAATTTCAATTATTTCAGAATTAAATAGAAAATCAGGATTCCTATAATTTAATACTACATATTCTGATACTTTACATATCATTTAATTTACTGTAACTTATTCTAAGTTGAACTATAACATTTCTAGAATAAACTTTTAGTACATCTTAAAGAAACCCACTAACATAAATAAACATATTTTTAAAGTTATAGTAATACTTGAGCACAAGTAACATTTAAGTTTGGGGGTATTGATGCACCTCAAATTACATATTTTTAGAATACATTTCATGCTCATTTTATGTGAATTTTTAATGATCTTACACTTTAAAGGAAGGTATTTTGTATATTTTTTTCTTTAGGAACTAGAAATGGACTTTGGGTGAAAATGAAGCAAAAATGGTGCAATTTGGAGTAAGAACAAGCAAGAAAGATAATTCTGACAAGCAAGAAAGATACAAGCAAGAAAGATAATTCTGACCTAGCACATTTTGATATGTCTTTCTATGCATAATCTACTTTAAATTTCTCACATATTTTTTGAATGAAATTCAACTTTAATGAAAGGTTGTTTTCATGCGTATCTTGTAGGTATAATAGTTAGGAACGAAACCCAATTAAAGCAAGGCAAAACGGAGCTGAAATGAAGCCAAACGGAGTCAAATGGTAAAGCTGCTGCAAGGTAGCTTTAGAAGCACCAGAACTAGCCCCAAAGGCACTAGAATCCAGAGAACAGGTGCCAAACAAGCTAGAAGTGCCAAAATTCAGAGAACATAAGCCATAGGCGCCATGCATTGGCAGCAGAGGCGTCAGAGACAGTTATGGATGGATTTTTGGCATTTTTTTTACTATTTTAAGATGTTCTAGAAGGCTCTAGGTGAATCAAAGGCCCCATGGAGTGGTTCGAAAAATCTCGACACTTGGTAAAGGCTCTTGAATGAAGAGATATATCTCTTGGATGATGAGATTTGTCTCTTGGAATGAGAAGATGTGTCTTTTGGGAAAAAGGAGGAATTTTGTCTCTTTAAAATAGGAGGGGCTGACGCCTCTCATAGTATGTGTGTGTATGATAGGAAAAATGAGGGTAATGCTTAGATATCTTAGAATAGGAGTGGAAATGTAGATTTCTACCTTTCATGGAGAGATTGGAGAAGTGATTTTGAGAGAATCTGTAAGGAATTATTCTAGCATTACATGGATCAACGAGAGACTTTATGAAAGAGATCTTCATTTTTCTATAAAAGGAAAAAAGCTAATTATTGTGTTCTTCATTATCTTATGATTTTTTAAACACATATATTGTGGATTTTCTTTGATGTAATGAAGTTTTCTTTGTGTTTTCTTCATGCTTTGTCAATATTTTTTTCTTACTCTTTTTTCTTGTTTAGAAATAGTGACATGAAAAGATTATGCCATTATTTTCACTTTATTTTTCTTTTTTAATGAGTGGATTTATGTGTAGGATTTAGGAGGTATGTTAGTATGTGATTTAATTATAAATGTGATGGTTTTCACTTGAACTTCATTTACATTGCAATTTAGGCCTGTTGTAATCTTAAAATTTCTTGAGAAAATTAAGATCCCAAAAGGCTATAATTTCTAAAACAAAGAAAGAATCACAATCAATTTCTTAGATGAGAATTTATTCTATGAGATTAAGTGCAAAAAAATAGAGAAATATACTTTGATGGGCATAGAATTATAGATTTTAGGGTGACAGACTAAAATCCCCAATTCGGTCCTATTGTTTAAGTACTGAAGCAGAGATGTTAGCCCTCGGGTGAGGGGAACATGGGAGCTCCAAAGTGAGATTTGGTATCCTCTCAGCCTAGCCTTACTTTGCAACAAAACCAAAAACATGATCCTAAATAAAAATAAGAATTTAACTTTTAATTTATATATATATATATATATATATTGGGATACTATGCAAGTATAGGTATCACTATCAAGTAATATAGGAGGTTTTTATTAAGACCTGAATATCGAACCTATAGGGAGAATACACAATATGCACTATAGAACAACAAACTTTCTATTTTTAAGAAAAAGATAAATATCTAAAATAAAGATGATTTTTGCAGTAATGAAAATTTAAATATTTTTGGTAATTTCAGTAATTTGATAGAACAATAACAATTTAAAAAGGTAACACGAGTTTTTGCAGAAGAAAAGCACTAAATATGAAAATATTTTCTTTCTTGTTATGAATTAGTAATAAGTATAGGAATTCTGTTGTAGAAGTATGCAAATTATGTTCTGCCAAATAGGAGGAATAATATTCTTTACCCTTACTAGAGATGCTATAAATAACATTGTCTAATGTAAAGTTTGAATAGTTCTTAAGACCGGCTAGGCAGAGAAGATACTAGCTCTCACTCTAGAGCTCCCTTGATTTCCTCCACCTGGGGGCTAACATCTCGTATCAGAATCTAAAAAGATAAACCAAGTTGGGGGCTTTAACCTGTCTCTTTAAAGTCCTCTAACTCTACACCCTTCAATGAATATTTCCTTATTTATTCGCACGCAATCATGTTAACTACATTCTCATTCATATAACCTTGTGTGATTCTTTCCAATTATTGACTGAGAAAATACCAGCCCGGTTCTTACATGTTCTCACAACAAATTTTAACTTCTCCATTGCCTAAATCAAGAAGTAAATGAAGTGCGTGAATTTAAATCATCACAACTTCTTCCATCGTAGATGATCAATACTTTCCACAAATTCTGTCCAAAACATAATTACTTATCCTTTTAAGAAGAAAGATAAAGAAAACTACTCAGAATCCATGTAGAAAACAAAACCACACTTTAGTTTAAAAGAAGAAAGCATTGTCAAACCAACAACAAGTCTCAATTAAAACCAAAAGTAGTCTCAAAATAAAAACATAAAAACTTATCTCAAGTCCTCCACCAAACTCTTGAAGTTCTTTTGATTCTCTTCACTTTAAAATCACTCAAAATAAAATATCTAAAAGGATAACTTAAAAGTAAAAGTGGTGCCTGAAATTCTCTCCGAAGTAACTCCCCTAATGAGAACTTTATAAACTTTTCAATACTTTCAGGACTCTTTTCTAAGTCCTCTTTTCTTTCTTTTATAATTTTTTAAAAGGTGCATTGGTTTCTAGATTCGTTGTATTTCCCTAAGAGATCTATCCTTTTGTGATAATTCTGGTCCATGGTGGTTAAAACAACCTATTAAGCCAATGAGTTCCTCAAAAACCTCTTCAAAATTCTCAAAAAATCTAATTTACTCATCCAATAACTGCCACTGGCACTCAAGCATGGGGCCTCTCGTGCTTAGGCGTGACCTTCTCTGTTTAACCGGCGCATAAGCGCTGGATCTGGCGCTTAGGCGCCAAAACTCTTCTGCACATTTTTCACCTTTTTGTTCCAAATTTGATTCTTTTTCACTCCCTTAAGCATTTTTCACATTCTTTACTTATATCTATAAGAAAAACACAAAAATACCTTCCCTTAAAGTGCAATATCTCAAAAATTAATATAAAATGTGTCTAAAAATACTATATATTTTAGGTGTATCAAAATCTCCCAAACTTAAAATGTTACTTTACGTCAAGTGACACTTCAATTTTTAAAAACTAAATATGTATGATATGCATATGAGTTTCTTTAAGTGTTACTAAAATTTTTATTTAAAAATATAGCAATGTAATTTAGAAAAAAATATCCAGTAAATGAGATCAACTTAAAATTTAGAAATTCTTAATGTTAAGAAAGATGAAAATATGAGTTTCTATCTAACTCCGAAATATATTGAAGATTTTCCAAATTTAGAATTTAGTTCTTTTATTATCTCCATTATCTCCACTTAAAAATTTTCATAAAAATTTTCATTAAAAATAATTCTACTTACTATATTATATCTATAAGCTTAAGAGTTTCTCAAGTCTTATACTTTAAAAACACCAAATGTAGAACAAATTTTTGATTAGGCCCTAATCCTCAAGCTTCTCCATCCTAATTTTTTTTCTCTTTTTTCTTTTTTTTTTCTTTTTCTTTTCTTTCTCTTTTTTCTTTTCTTTTTCTTTTTTTTTTCTTTTTTAAGCAAGGATTACTATATCTCGATAGGCCTTTAATGATTTTGAATTCTACTTCTCCTTTCCTAAATCAAAGTCTTGATATAAGTCTTTTACTTATAAATATAATAATAGTTTTTAAAATTATTTTAATAAAATAAATTTAAGTAATAAAAATAAAAGTCTAAATTATCTAAGTTTTTCAAAAATACAATTTTTTTTACTAAAGATAGTTACTTATATTAATCATTTTCTCATCAAAAAACTTTTTAACTTAATGTTTTTCTTCATTACTAAAAATTTTAACTAAATTTTCTTACTCATTTCTAAAATCAAATTTTACTTTCCTAATATAACTTCATATACATAATCAATTTTTTTCTTTTTAAATCAAATTTAATTGTAGCACATTTGAGAACAAATAAAATTCCAGTTTTGAAAATATTTCTCATCCCCCTAAACTTAAATTTTTAACAAATTAAACAGTTTAGTATCAGATATATATAAGGAGGAATGAAAATTTAAAATAGCATACTAACAAGAATTTTTAAACCTTAATGATACAAGTATAAAACTAAAAACAGGAGTAAAATTAATTTTTGATCAAATTTTCTATATTTTCATTTCAATTTAACATGTAGATATTCAATAGACTTCTATGCAGTGGGTATACACATAAAGGTAAACTAGCACACTAACTTATTTCATGATCTCAGCATAAAAACAAACAATCTAACATGATAAAATAAAAATACAGGGTAGCAGTTTCAAAAATTTAAATTTAAGATCTAAGTTAGCTAGACTCTTAAACTTTTCAAAAGACATAGAATCAAGTTCAATCATATTCTAACTAAAACAATGTTAAACATCAACAGTTACTACCCTAGAATGTTAAAACAGGCCACTAAGAAAGCACAACATCACAATAACAATTAAAAAGGTCTCAAACATAACATAGTACATAGTCCAAATCAACAAAAAATAAATGTAGCAGTACTACATCACATAGTCTTCAACATAAAAAAAATAAAAATATCTCAATCTTACTCATCCTCAGAATCACTGCTATACCACTTTTTTGTAGGCTCATAATCAGCATATCGAGGATATGGAGGAATTTGCACTCCTAGGTCACCTCTAATCAGGCTCTCCAAAGATGAGTGGAATTTCTCTTCATAATCACTTTTTCTCCAATTATACTTATCATTATGATCTGCAAAATGCTATAAATTTTATACTTTATCAGTGGTTAAATTGATATTATCCATCATCTACTGTAATAACTCGTCTCGGGTATCAGTAGACTCACCTCGAGATGTAGAAGCATGTGAGGTAGATGGTCTAGATGTAGAAGCAGCAGAGGTAGAAGCAGCAGACGTCTCCATTCCATAGCCTCTAGAAAATCCTCCTCTCCAACCAAAAATTGAATGCTCAGAATAAGTCTTCACATTCACTTTAGTGATGGGCTTTAAATGTAATAACACTTCCTCCTAGCCATCATATTTAACTCTAGCCTGCTCACATAATGAAAAGATCAAGGAAGCAAATCCCAGACCAGCAGTTGTAACAGCTGTAGTGGAACTGAGAATTGATGAAACTGATGAAAGTCTGACAGATCAAAGCTCCAATGTTGATGAGCTTTCCCTCTTGAATACAATAGTTCAACATCAGTCTTTCTCTGGTAACTTCACTGAGATGATTGGTCGGAAGCAGACGAGCAGAAATTAAATAGTGTCAGGCCTTTAAAGGTGTACATAACTTTGAAGTTGGGAAGTTAACTCTCCTTTCATTAGTTATCTTCCAAAGTCCTCTCCCAACAGGCAAGTAACAAAGAATCTCATCTAATTTTGCTTTAGTAGGACTATAATTTGCATTAAAACATCACGTATCTTGTGGTAAATGGTAAAATAAGTTGATGACACTTGGCGAAGAAGGTACCAACTTTCCTCAAACCATGACTCAATTTTCATCAGCTTTAGGGAGATTTGCATAGAACTTCCTCACAACAGATATAACTACCACAACAGAGAAACAACAAAATTATTCCCAGTGTCGGCGAACAATTAAATCTTCCACGTCTCCACCCGGATTTCTAAAACATCGCTCCTGAAACAGTTTGTGTGATTGTAATGCATCACTATACCGACTTGAGCTTTTAAACTAACAAATTTACTTGAATCAAAAGGGACTTTGCCTTTTCTCCTCTTCATTCTTGGTGCCATTCTACAAATTTGATAAATTCCAACAATAACTTAAAAAGTCAAGTTTAAATCACTAAACTAAACTTCCAAAAGTACAAACTAAAATTCCCATGCAATTTCCATAGATTTTCCCTCATTTTTCACCATGAATAGTGAATATTTAAATTTCTCCAAATGTGCTCAAAATACATGGTATAAATCCAAAATTTTACATAGAAGTAAAGCTCTTATCTCAAAGAACTTGGATCTAGCAAATTTCACTTGATTCCACCAAGAAATCTTCACTTTAGATGTGCCCTAGCCCTCAAAAATTGCGAACTCGAGAAGAATACAGTGACCGTGGCATTAGATAACAATGGCAATTTTTGGCTCAAATTTTCACTTTTAACTGTTCACGAACTGATTTTTGTGAACCGACGCTTAAGCCCAGGTAAGTGGCGCTTATGCGCCTGCCTCTCAGATTTGGTCGCGCTTAAGTGCGAGATGTGGAGCTTAGGTGCCAGTGCACTATTTTCAAAAGATTCAAATTAAAGTAAAATGCACTATTTTCCTAAATAAACCACCCCTAAATGGTCTCATGGCCTTTTAATGACTATTTTCAACTTCCTGTAACTCTCCTTTATCTCAAAATTTATTTCAATTTGAGGCTAAAATTGAGGCTAAAATAACACAAAACTTCACACAAACAAACTTATATTAATTCACAAACGAGTACAAATACATTTAAACTATTAGTTCTCATTCCGAATAGTCTTGGATGAGAAAAGTTTCCTAAATACAAAAACTTAACAATCTTTCACAATTAAACATTTAAGTAACACAAACAGTAAAAGCAAGTCTTAACAACTAAAACACTTAAAGACAATGACTTTAAACACACAAAAACATAACTTCAAACATAGAACTTAATTCCATTTTTCATTAGAAGGAACAAATTCAGGTCTTTCGTTAGTCTCTCCTGGGGCAACTGAAACATAAAGTTCATAAAACGGACGGTGGTGACGTGCTCTGATGCATTCTTCTTCAATCCACTTTTACTTAAGAAACATCTCCTTATCCGCTTCCTCTATATAACTAGTGTGGCTAAATTGCATTTTCAATTGTCAGACATGATATTTTCAATTTTGTTGATCTTCTCTAATATCTCTTCAATACTAACGACTAAGAATTCATTATACATCTCTTGTGCACTTTGACTAATGAATTTCTTCCTCATGGTCTCCTCCTTCATCTTCAAATCCATCTTCTATTAAGACATCATCTTAAAATCTATCTCTCTCTTAGACTTTTGGGCTAGAAATGATCTGGGGTGCAATTCCTTCACTAAACCCTTCTATTTATAGACCTAAATCCTTCTAATAACTCTTACACACGTTTAGAAACTACCTTGGCATGTTTTTATAAACTTATAGGCAATCTCCCAGTCTAGAATATTAATTTTGTACATGTTTTTAAACTATCGCGCTTAAGTGTCAGTGCACATTTTTGCACTAGTCAACTTAACATCTAAATTCTCATTTTAACATGTCTAGATCACTAAATAAAGTCTTCAAATCAATACTAACACATAATAGTCTCAAAAATTCTAGCCCAAATTTTCTTAATCACACATAAAATAATAATCAAAATAAAACACACTGATAAGTTTGGGTTGCCTCCCACAAATCGCTTGGTTTTACATGACGTAACCAGTGCTTACTCAGGTTGACCCAACATCATTCCATCATTAAACTTATGTTGATCCCCTATAAAATAAGGTTTCAGTCTGTGTCCATTAACTTTAAATATTTTCTCAGACTTAGGATCTTTAATATCCACTGCTCCATAAGGATAAACTTTAATCACAATAAATGGGCCCATCCACATGGACTTAAGTTTGTCTTGAAATAATCTTAACCTTGAATTATATAGCAAAACTTGTTGCCCTGGCTGAAAGTTTTTTGTAAGAATCCTTCGATCATGCAACATCTTCATCTTTTCTTCATAAATTTTGGCACTTACATAAGATTCATTCCTTATCTCTTTAAGCTCATTTAATTGTAACAATCTTTTCTCACCAGCATCTTTCAAATTAGAATTAATCTCCCAATATACCTTATGCTCAAGTTCAAATGGTAAGTGACAAGCTTTTCCAAATGTTAGCCTATTTGGGTACATTTCTATAGGATTTTTGTATGCAGTCCTATAAGCCCACAAAGCATAGTCAAGTTTTACTGATCAATCTATTTTTGTTGGATTCATAGATTTTTCTATAATTCTTTTAATTTCCCAATTGCATAATTCTGCCAAACCACTTATCTGGGATGATAAGTAGTAGCAATCCTATGATTTATATGATATTTCTTTAATAATTTCTCCTTTATGGCATGTCTGAAATTACTTCCCCAGTCAGTAATGATAACCTTGACATTCCAAATCTATAGAATATATTCATTTTCAAAAATTTTGCAACACTTTGGGCATCACATCGAGGTAAAGCAACATCTTCTATCAATTTTGATACATAGTCCACTGCTAATAGAATATATAAATTTCTGAAAGATGGTATAAATGGTCCCACAAAATGTAATCTCCAATTATCAAATATTTTAACTTCTAGCAAATAATTGAGGGGCATCTCATTTCTTCTATAACTATTGCCTACTCTTTTACATCTATCACAAGTTTTAATTTAAGCATTAACATCTCTAAAAATTGTAGGCCAATAAAATCTAGATTGAAAAATTTTGTATGTTGTTTTATCAACAACAAAATGTCCCCCAAAATTAGAATTATGACATTTTTGGATAGTCTCATAAGTTTCCTCTAATGGTACACATCTTCGAATAATCAGATCATTTCCTTGTTTATATGAAAATGGGTCATCCCAAAAATAAGTCTTAGCTTCAGAAATAAATTTCTTCTTCTGTTGGTATGTCATTCCATATTGTCTAATCTCACTAACAAAAAAGTTCACAATGCGGCATATCATGAAACACGCCACTCATTAACAGTGAATAATTTTTCATCTCAAAAATGTTCATTAATTTCATTTTAAAAATAGAGTGGTTTTTCTATTTCAAGCCTAAACAAATGATTAGTAATTTGATTTTCAATCCCCTTCTGATCTACTATTACAAAATCAAATTCTTGCAAAAGAAGAATCCATCTTATAGGTCTAGGTTTAGCATCCTTCTCTTTCATTAATAGTAAAATGATCTGTATGCTCTACACAATCAGTTCTAAATAAATATGATCTAAATTTATCAAAAGCATGTACTATTGCTAATAACACTTTTTTAGTTGTTGTATAATTAATTTGAGTTTCATTTAGAGTTTTACTAGCATAGTAAATATCTTTGTCCTAAAGTAGCTCTAATAGCATAATCACTAGCATCACACATTAATTCAAAAGGTTTTTTTGGTGAAACTACTTTTTCCCAGTTTGGTGAAACTACAATTGGTGCAGTGATTAGTTTTTTTTTAATAACTTAAAAGCTTTTAGGCATTCCTCATCAAAATTAAAAATTATATTTATCAAAATTAAAAATTGCATGTTTCTCTAGTAAATGACATAAAGGCTTAGCATCTTTGAAAATTTTTTAATATATCGTCTGTAGAATCCAGTATGTCCTAAAAAACTCCTAATTTCCCTTACATTTGTTGGATAAGGTAAATTAGCGATCAATTGAATTTTAGTAGGATCTACTTCCATACCATTTTCTAATATTTGATGTTCTAATACAATTCCTCCTGCTACCATAAATTTACATTTTTCCTAGTTAAGGACTACATTTGTTTCTTCACAGTGCTTAAAAACTTTGGATAAATGTTTTAAACATGAGTCAAATGAAGTTTCAAACACTGAAAAGTTATCCATGAATACTTCAATCCTCTTTTCAATTAAATCATAAAAAATTGCCATCATACATCTTTGAAATGTAGCAAGGGCATTGGATAAACCAAAGGGCATTTTTATAAAAACAAAAGTAACATAAGAACATGTAAATGTTGTTTTCTATTGATCCTCGGGAGACATTTGAATTTAGTGATAACCAGTATGTTCATCCAGAAAATACAAGTATTTATGCTCAGCCAGTTTATCCAGCATTTGATCTAGAAAGGGTAATGGAAAATGGTCTTTCATAGTGGCAAGACTTAATTTCTATAGTCAATGCATATTAGCTACCCTGTAACTTGTCTAGTAGGTATTAACTCATTATGTTATTTACAATTACAATTACTCCTCCTTTCTTAGGAACACAATGAATTGGCCTAACCCAAGCACTGTCTAAAATAGGGTAGATAATTATAGCATCTAACCACTTTAAACTTTCTTTCTTTAAAACTTCTTTTATAACAGGATTTGATCTCCTTTGCGGATCACCCTTGGTTTGTAGTTCTCTTCCACGTGATCTCTATGCATACAAATTGAAGGACTGACTCCTTTAATATCAGCAATTGTTCATCTGAATGCTTTCTTAAAATTTTTTAGAATTTTCATCAACCTTTCTTTTTCTTCCATCATTAATTTTGAGGAAATTATAACTGGTAAAGTAGAGGAATCTCCTAAAATAGCATATTTTAAATGATCAGGAAGTACTTCAACTCTAGTTCTGAAGTTTTTTCAATAGATGGACAAAATGATTTATCCTTGTCTATCATGTCAAAAACTTCAAAACTTTCTCGAACATAGTTTAAATTTTCCTTAAAAAGATCTTCACATTAATTTCTTCTTACTCGTGTTCCAAATCTTTTTTCTTCGAATTTTTCTTTATAAGTAGTTCTAAATGACATTCACTTAGATATCTTATAACATTCATCCTATAGCATTCATTATCATTAGCTTTTCCATGGTATTTCACTGATTTTAAAATGTTAAAAGTAACAGTTTGATCATTGACGCGCATTATTAATTCCCTTTTCTGTACATCTATCATTGCTCTTCCTGTAGCTAGGATACGTCTCCTCAAAATGATAGTTATGTGATAGATATCTCTTTATCTTCCTCCACATCTAGCACAATGAAATTAGTACAAAAGATAAATTGATCCACTTTCACTAGGACATCTTCTATAACTTCTTTAGGGTATGTTATCAAATGATCTGCTACCTGCAGAGTTATAGTAGTAGGGGTTATTTCTCCTAATCCCAATCTTTTAAATATTGATAATGGCATATGATTAATGCTTGCACCTAAATCACATAAAGCTTTCCCATAAAATTTTTCTCCTATTACACATATAATTGTAAAGATACCAGGATCTTAAAGCTTTTCAGGAAGCTTCTTCTGAATTATCACATTGGACTCCTCACTAAGTGAAACAGTCTTATTATCTTCAAACTTCTTTTTCCTATTAAGAATATCCTTCATAAACTTTACATAGCTCGACATTTGTTTTAAGGCTTCAGCAAATGGAATATTAATTGTAAGCTTCTTAAACATTTTTAAAAATTTTGAAAATTGTTTATCTAACATCTGCTGACAAAATATCTGAAATAGTTCTCTCAGAGTCTTTTGGAGCGTCCTCTTTTAATTCTTCAATTTCTTCTATCTCTACTTCAATTTCCTTTTGAACCCGACATTCCAACTCTCTTCGCTTCTAAGTGGAATGACTTTTACTTGTTCTTTCTTTTACTTGTTCTTTATTTATTTAGTATTACTTGGAAGTGTTCCTTGGGATCTATTACTTAATGAATTTGCTATTTGCCCAAATTGATATGAATTTGCTATTTGCATTTGCTATTTGCCCAAATTGATTCTCAATATTTGTAATTGTAGCTCCTTGACTTTGTAATTTATTTGCTATTTGTAACTCCACTTCTTCTATAGATAACTTGTTCTCCTTAAATTGTGTATTATTGTTGATACCTAGAGGATAAGTAGATCTATAATTATTTTTCCCTTAGTTGTTCTAGTTTCTCAATATGTTTCCTTGGTTGTTCCCCCATTGCTGATTATTCCACCTGAATTCTTATTCTAGTTAAAGTTTGGTTGGTTCTTCCAACCTGAGTTATAATAATTTGATTATGGATTATTTCGCTTATTATTTATGACATTCAAAGTTTAATGATGCTTGAGAATCTACCATTTGGCCTAATGAATTCTCCTCAATCATGGAAATTGGTTGAGAAAAATTCATTCCAAATTGGTCTAACATCCTTGAAACTGCAACAACTTAATTTACTAACATGGTAAATGCATCAGTTTGCAAAAGCATCAGATTCATGAATATTGGCTACTTTCTTAGGATTTACCCTCTCAAAAGGCTATTGAAAATTATTGATAGCCATTTTTTCAAATAAAACATAAGCATCATGAAATAGTTTTAACATCAATGAACCACCATCAACGACATCGATAATAGATCTGAGAGATCCAGCTAATACATTGTAAAAAATTTTGAATTATTAACCAATCTGGTAATAGCATGGTGTGAAAACTTTCTCATTAGCTCTTTAATTTGTTCCCATGCTTCATAAATAGATTCACCTTCAAACTGACAAAAAGAAGTAATATCATTTCTAAACTTTGCAGAAAATATTTAGCAAGGAATTTTTGTGCTAAATCACCCCAAGTTCTAATAGATCCTAGTGCTACGAATTCAACCACATATTAGCTTTATCTCTCAGTGAGAAAGAAAATAACCTAAGTCTTATGGCATTATTTGATACACCATTGTATTTAAATGTAGCGCACAATTCTAGAAAATTGGCAAGATGTAAATTTGGATCTTCAATTGGTGATCCCCCGAACTGATTATTTGATATACCATTTGGATAATAGCAGGTTTAAGCTTAAATAAATTAGTCACCACATTAGCTTTTTGAATACTACTATGAAGTTCATCTACAGTAGGGTTGGCATAATCTCTTAAAGGTCTAAACTCTTGATGAATTTCAGCATTTTGATTATTTTGGTCTGCCATTTCTGTAACTTTTTTTGATTTTTCAAAATTTATATTTTTTTAAGTTTTTCTTATTTTTCTGATAGTTCTTTCAAATTTAGAATTGTAGGGCACAAGTTCTTCAGAACTTGAACTACGCATACACTAACATATAATAAAATAATAAAAAAAAAAAAACAAAATAAGATAATATAAGATAACTTAAAGTTTAAATAAGACTTTCCAAAAATAGAAATTTGCTTTTAAAATCAATTTCTCCCCGGCAACGGCGCCAAAAACTTTATCTCTAGATACTACTAATATGCACAGTACAACAATAATTGAAATTATATTTCACTTTTATTTCCTTACTTTGCAACAAAACCAAAAACTTGATCCAAAATAAAAATAAGAATTTAACTTTTAATTTATATATATTGGGATACTACGCAAGTATATATATCGTTATCAAGTAATATAGGACTTTTTGAATAAAACCTGATATCGAACCCACAGGGAGAATACACAATATGCACTATTGAACAAAATATGCACTATTGAACAACAAACTTTCTATAAAAAGATAATTATCTAAACTAAAGATGATTTTTGCAGTAATAAAATTTTAAATATTTTTGGTATTTTTAACATTTTGATAGAACAATAACAATTTAAAAAGATAACTAGAGTTCTTTTAGAAGAAAAGCACTAAATATGAAAATATCTTTCGTTTTGTTATGGATCAGTAATAAGTATAGGAATTTTCTTGTGGAAGTATGCAAATTGTGTTATGCCAAATAAGAGCAATAATATTCTTTACCCTTACTAGAGAAGCTATAAAGAACGTTGGTTAATTTAAAGTTTGAATAGTTCTGAAGACCGACTAGGCGAGGAAGATATTAGCTTTTACTCTAGAGTTCCCTCGATTCCCTCCACCTGTGGGCTAACATCTCATATCAAAACCAAAAATGATAAACTAAGTTGGGGGCTTTAATCTATCACTTTAAAGTCCTCTAACTCTACACCTTTCAATGAATATTTCTCCATTTATTTGCACTCAATCATATGATCTACATTCTCATTCATAAAACCTCATGTGATTTTTTCCAATTATTGACTGAGACAATACCAGCCTGGGTTCTTACATGTTCTTGCAACAAATATTAACATCTCAATTGGCCAAATCAAGAAGTAAATGAAGAGCGTGGATTTAAATCATCACAACTTCTTCCATCATTGAAGATCAATACTTCCCACAAATTCCATCCAAAACTTATTTACTTATCATTTTAAGAAGAAAAATAAAGAAAACTACTCAGAATTCATGGAGAAAACCAAACCACACTTTAGTTTAAAAGAATAAATCATTATCAAACCAACAAAAAGTCTCAATTAAAACCAAAAGTAGGCTCAAAACAAAAAGATAAAAACTTATCTTAAGTCCTCCACCAAACTCTTGAAGTTCCTTTGATTCTCTTCTCTTTACAATCACTCAAAATAAAATAACAAAAAGGATAAAATATAAGTAAAAGTGTGCCTGAAATTCTCTCCGAACTAACTCCATAAATGCAAACTTTCAAAACTTTCCAATACTTTCAGGACTCTTTTCAAAGTCCTCTTTTGCCTTTTATAATTTTCCAAAAGGCACCTTAGTTTCTCTTTAAAAGATGTCTAGATTTGATGCCTTTCCCCAAGAGATGCATCCTTTCGTGATAATTCTCATCCATGGTTATAACCACCTATTAAACCAATGCGTGCCTCAAAAACCTCTTCAAAATTCGCAGAAATTGAATTTACTCGTCCAATAACTGCCACTGGTGCATAAGCGCGGGGCGTCGTGCGCTTAGGCGCGGCCTTCTCTGTTTAACTTGTGCTTAAGTGCCGGATCTGGCACTTGGACGCCAAAACTCTTTCACACTTTTTTCACCTTTTTGCTTCAAATTTGATCTTTTTTCACTCCTTTAAGCATTTTTCACCCTTTTTACCTATATCTACAGGAAAAACACAAAAATACCTTCCATTAAAGCACAATATCTCAAAAATAGATATAAAAATGTGTCTAAAAATACTATATATTTTAGGTGTATCTTTAGCCCTCAGAGGAGGTAGAAGTGGGGGCTCTAGAGTGGGCGTCAGTATTCTCTCAACCTAACCATGGTGTTAGGGAGCAAAATCGAGAATAGTCAATGTTCTTCATGCTTTCTTAGAGGGTAAATAATAGGATTGCTCTTATTTGGCACATATAATATTTAATGTATCTCATTCCTATACATTTTCCAATTCCTTAAATAAGAATAACAGTTTTTAACATTTCAAAATTCTCCAAACCAATTCATTCATAAAGGGTTATCTTTAATATTAATATTTTCATATAAGAGTAGTTGTTGGTTTTATTATCATAAGATTACATTTAGGAGTACTTGTTTTATACCAACTAGGGGTTGATCAAGTTCTACATGCTGATCAAGTACTACACAAGTATATGTATCGTTTCAAGTAATTTAGGGTTTTCCTTAAAAAACCATTATCGATCCCATGAGGAATGCGATAACTCTTAAAATCAATTTACATAATTTTTTATTTAAATTGCAAATAAAATAGATAAGAGGTCTAAAATGATATGCTTATGAAAAATTACTACTAAGGAACTAAAAATAAAGTAACAACTAAATGCAACAGCTTGACAAAAAATAATAATGAGTTTGGATATTATGGAAAACATTTCCCCTTACAAAGGGATTTTAATCTATGAATGATTCAAATGATTTCAGACAAAATTGATGTATTGTAACAAATAGAAGCATAACTTATTCTTTACCCCCCGCCCCCCCAGTGCTAGCAAAGAACATTAGCTAACTTAAGACCGATTCCTTAACATCTCGATTCTACATCAGAGCTATCTATCCTCTCACCTCTAAATGCCCCTAAGCCTATGTCACCATGACGGTCGAATCCAAACATTAGGGTACTAAACCTTAAGATAAATTGATGTGAATATAGTCTGTCACTCTAGAACTAACCAATTCCATGCCCATCAAAACTTATCTCCCTTTTTATTTGCACTCCCCCTTAGGAGATTGGTATGGCTCTGCCTAGAATGAAGTGTGGTATCCACTAGTTGTGTGAAATCATAGCCCTCCTTGGTCATTATATTTCTCAATGGATTTTAACCACACAATTGGTCAGTTTGTAAAGTAAATAAATATTTGATGAAAATAATATCACAATTTTTAACAGTAAAAAGAAATCCTTAAATCATTCTTATCCCATGAGATTATGCCCCACGTGCAAAGAGAAAGAAAGGGAATTACTCAGAATTCATGGAGATTAAACAAAAACAAAACACTTGTATTGAAATCCAAGTCTTACCAAAAAAAACTTAAACACAAATACAAATTACCTTATGTCTTCTCCCCAAGTAAAATTCTAGAGTTTCCTTTAAGAAATCTCCCAACTTTTTCACACTAAAACACACTCACAATTACACCCGAACACAAAATATGAAGAACCTAACTAACTATTACCACCAAATTGAAGCTTTTGGGCTCCAAAAGGTCTCTAAATTCAGCTAAATCCTTCTCAGTAAATAGAAAATAAAAAATAATGAAGGGTTGCTTCAAACACCCCTCCAAAGTTCCATCAAATTCAATATATCTTCTAGAAAGGTAGTTACTGGCACTATATCGTCAGTTTGGGGCGCTATAGCACCCATCTCGCTCATCTATGGCGCTATAGCACCACACATACATCTTCATGTTTGCTCCATTTTTCCCTTATTTTCTTTAAATGTCCATTCTATGTACCTGAAACCAAAAACATGCAAAATACATTTCTTTAAAGTGTAATATCTTCAAAAGTGTACATAAAATGCTTATAAAATATACACTAAAAATATGTTATTTTTAGGTGAATCAGTCATCCATCCCTTTATTGACACAATCAAGTCAACATCGTATTGAGTGAATAATAAATTTTATTATTTTAAAAATAAAATAATTTCAATATCTAGGCACCTTTATTTACATGAGATGTTAAATCTTTAGGGTCTAAGTCTAAGTCCAAATATATATCCTCAAAATTATAAACTTCTATGTGATTATTGTAATGATATTATATCATATAAGTTGTTAGCAGATAGCCCTTTTGGATGAGTTATAAATCATAGAGATAATGTCTAGATTTTACTCCTCGGTGAGAGAAAAATTCATAAGTGCCACCCTTATAGATTATGTTTGAGCTTTCTACCCTGTTCCAGAATTTTTGATGGTTTATTGAACTGATATATATACTAAATTCCTAAAAATTTCCAAAATTAGATGAAATATCACTCTAAATTAAAAATTCAAAAGCATAAAGCTCAACCATGAGATAGACTAGTGTAAACACTAGGAGCCCTAGTATAAGTTGCTCCCTACTATTCTTCTATTAGCTTTCAGTAATAATTGCTCATACTTGTGCTAATATCACATAAAATTTGATTGAACTTAATTTTTTTGTAGGGGTCTGCAAAGATGAATATTTATTCTTCTAATCTAGAGTTCTCCTCTTCAAGATAATTTTAAGAATATCACACCCTATAATTAAGATAAACAAGGGAAAGAATTCTATTACACATCCCCACAAAATATTGAAATAATCACTTTATAATTGGAACCATTATATGATATTCTTTTAATCACTCCAAACTTATGTACATGTCCCCCAAAGTCCAGACATCCTTATACACTATCAAAGGTTTAGTATTTGTATTTATAATTGGGCTGTGATGTCAAACTCAAAATTTATTTATAGAGTCTGAATCCTCATGTTTAAGGGTTGATGTAAAAATTGAGCATGAAATTTCTAAAAAATAATTGAGCTCTCCTCTAACTGGTATTCCCCTTGTGTTTCTAAGTTAATTTCATGATGTTGAGTGCCCATCCACTAAGTGTAAAGGTGAAGCACATCACTTGTAAGGATTATGGAAGATAAATTATAAAATGTAAAAATAAAATGCAAGTTCGTGCTTTAATACTCTTACACTAGTGGATGATAATGAATATTGTCTAGTTATAACTAATATTGGAGTAAGAAGGGTTTTTTCTAAAGTATAAATTTATTTAATAAAACATGATCAAATAATTTAGATAATTTAGATATACTTCAAGTTTGAGATGTTCTCTAAATTTGAAGGATCAATGAATAGTGGAAAAATTAAAAAAAATGGTTATCGATGAAAATTTAGTTCCACTTTTATAAGTTTTTTATTAAGTGTGGATAATGCCAACATCATAATATGGTCACTTGTGAAGTTTAATGACCACTTCTTATGGATGTAAAATGAAATAAGTCTATTATATGAAATAATAGTTTAATGCTTAAAGTGAAACTTAATTCCATTACCAAAATATGATTCTCGCGTCATCCACTTGAAGGTTGAATGATAATTCATAGTAGAAGTTAAGAATTGAAAGAACATTATTTTATCAGCGAGGAGAAATTTTTAGCTTGACAAGTAAACAATATATATATGTTGACAAAAGAAAGACCAAATTTTCTTAAGCATCAAGTTTTGAAATTTGAATAAGGTGTATCATAAAGATGAGTTCATATTACCTACACCAAAGTTAATGGTGAATATTTCATTCTCACAAGCAATCTCTTGTAAATGGTTCATTTAGATCTAATTAAACTAGGATGGCTTTTAAAGTTTTGAAGTTCTTTACAATTAGAATTCCAATTAGATTCTATTAATAAAAACATCTTTAAAATGTTAGAAAAACTTATCTATGGGACATGACCAGATTTTTTTATGAGCTCTGCAAATTAAGGGGTAATGATATATTAATGCTTTAGTGGTCAAGAGCAATAAAAAAGAAAATCTCTTATATGATATGGGATTTTTTTTCAAACAGTTACATCACAATAATCTCAAAATTAACCTTATGAAGTGTAACATCAGAGTAGCTTCGAGAAATTTTTAAGGTTACTTGTGAGGTACCATGTGCTAAAGAGTAATCCCAAGAAAATAAAATAAATTTTAGAAATATAATATCATAAGAGTCTAATGAAATTAAGAATATCTAAGGATAGTTTAGCATACCTATGATTATTTATCTCAAAACAATTTGATAGGTGCATCCATATCTTTTGCTGAGCAAGAATGGTTCAAAATTTTTATTTAGATGAAAAGTGTCAAAACACATTTGATAGTATTTACCAACACCTAATATAACTTCCAATGCTAGCTCTTCCTATCCTGGGATGCCACTAGTTTTGTATACTATAGAGTTAGATAGATGCTTTGGTGCTTTGTTATCTTGCATGAAAAAACAAGGCAAGAAAAATGCTTTTAAATATCTTATCCATCATTTAATACTTCCCAAAATGAAATTTCCACAAATTAAGAAGCATTATTTATCCTTAGTCATCATGACCGAGAACATAAGACATTGTTTGCTTTCTAATAAGATATATTAAATCTTAAAATTAATCCCTTATAGTATTTCATGACCCAACCAATATGACCCAAATGGCTGTCATGATGGTCAATGTTATCACTTCAAATTGATATCGTATATATATATATATTTATAAATGTATATATACATACATACATATATCAACAGGATGCTGGCAGCTGGGGATGTTGCTCTGCTAGGGTTTTTGGCAGGATGATGGAGTGTTGCTGCTGCTGCATGTTGGTGGTGGGAGAGTTCTTTACTGTTTCTGCTTTTTCTTCCTTGGCATTGTTTCATTAGGGGTTGTTGCTTCATACCCTACTAACTTTAGTGGCACTGTTCCATTGGTTCCTTCTTCTTTCTTTTGTCCCCTTACTGGTTCTTTGAGGCTTCATTACTGTTGTACTCCCTTTGGGGAGGAAAACTCCACTGGTCTCTTTTGCTGCTTGGGTATCAGCAGTGACTGGCTTCTTTGGGAGAAAACTCTCTTAGGTTTCTTTGTTTACTTCTAGACTGTCTTTGATGTCTAGTTAAATCATAACCTGCTTGTTTTGGAAGGGTGATGGCCTCTTCCATTGACATTCTTACTGACTCCCAATGGACAAAAGCAACTTATGCTGGAGTGGTGGGGAAATCCACTGAATCTTTACAAGATTATGACCTTCTAGTATTCCCATAGGAATTCCATAATATAGCTGCTGGAGAAGGAAGTAGTCCTTGTATTCACCCTCTTGGATCTAAAGAGGGTGAAACAGATGTGTACTTCACTACCAAGTAAATTGATGAGAGAAGAGGTTAAGTTCACACTAGTGGGCAAATTTCAGCTAGGACATCCAAAAATGGACCTAGTTAGAAGTTTTTTTGAATCTCTGAAGTTTATAGGCAATTGGAAAATTGGGCTTTTGGATGGGAGACACCTTCTAATCCAATTGGCAGCTGAGGAAAATTATGCAAGATTGTTTACCAAATAATCTGTTAACATTGCTGGAACAGTTATGAAGATCATTAAATGGACCCCGGCTTTTGATCATAGTAAAGAACCTCCTGTAGTCCCCATCTGGTTTAAGTTACCTAGCTTACCACTACCCTATTTTAAGCTCAATGCTCTATTTAATATTGGTAGAGAACTGGGAACACCTCTAAGAGTGGATGCTCCCACTTATAATAAGGCTAGACTTGGCCTTGCTAGAATTCAAGTTGAAAGAGATATCACACTCCCTGAACTGAAGAGAATCTAGATTGGTTCTAATGCTGAAGGGTTCTGGCAGGACATATTAGCTGAACAGAAGCCTTACTATTGTCCCTATTGCAAGATGTTTGGGCATACAGTAGATAAATGTTACAGATTACATCCCCCAAACAGGAAGATGGCAGGAAGAAACCACATAGCTACTGATAAAATTGTGGATAAGGATGCAAGGGGCACTGCTGAAGAAATTATGTTAGAAAAGAGACAGAAATCAAATCCAAGGCTAGAAGAATCACCCCCAAAGATTAATGAGGATTTACCAGATGCTGATCTTCTTGGAGAGCTATCTGAACCCAACAGCCAAGTTGATATCCCTCTACATAGATCAATCAGGAAGGAAAATACTGAAATCACAAATGTCACACCCACATCCCCCTTGCATGCTGAGAAGGGGAAGCAAATCATCACAGAGATACTTGACAATGCCCCAAAGGAACCAAGAATTAATGAACTAAAACAAACCATTGAGGAGGATTGGCAAATTAAAACAGCAAGGAAAATGAGAAAACCAGGGACAAAAGTGAAAAAAATTGCAAGCAGGAGTACAATCTATGAAGGCTGATATAACTAAAAATGGGTCTCCACTCTTTAATGGAAGAACCAAATCTAGATCCCAGCCTTCCCCACATCCTCCACTCCATGATTAATCTACTTTGCTGGAATACAGCAGGAGTACAATATATGAAGGCTGATAGAACTAGGAATGGGTCTCCACTCCTTAGAGGAAGAACCAGATCTAGATCCCAGCCTTACCCACATCCTCCACTCCATGATTAATCTACTTTGCTGGAATATAAGTGGGATGGCTAACCCTCTATCCCTTAAAAGAGTTTTATACCTGAATTATAAATACAAACTATGGTGCATTGTTATTCTTGAACCCGTGGTTCACCAGAATCCTCAAAACCTGATTAAAAAATTTGCTGGCTTTACTCATTTTGGGAACACTAATAATAAAATTTGGATTTTTTGCAGAAGAGAAACAAATTTTGATATTCTAATTGATCATCCACAATTTGTCCACCTCTCATTCAATATGAATGGACATAAAGGTGTAGCTACATTTGCCTATGTTGGATGTACAAAGGATGTCACTGCTGAAGAAATTATGTTAGAAAAGAGACAGAAATCAAATCCAAGGCTAGAAGAATCACCCCCAAGGATTAATGAGGATTTACCAGATGCTGATCTTCTTGGAGAGCTATCTGAACCCAACAGCCAAGTTGATATCCCTTTACATAGATCAATCAGGAAGGAAAATACTGAAATCACAAATGTCACACCCACATCCCCCTTGCATGCTGAGAAGGGGAAGCAAATCATCACAGAGATACTTGACAATGCCCCAAAGGAACCAAGAATTAATGAACTAAAACAAACCATTGAGGAGGATTGGCAAATTAAAACAGCAAGGAAAATGAGAAAACCAGGGACAAAAGTGAAAAAAATTGCAAGCAGGAGTACAATCTATGAAGGCTGATAGAACTAAAAATGGGTCTCCACTCTTTAATGGAAGAACCAAATCTAGATCTCAGCCTTCCCCACATCCTCCACTCCATGATTAATCTACTTTGCTGGAATACAGCAGGAGTACAATCTATGAAGGCTGATAGAACTAGGAATGGGTCTCCACTCCTTAGAGGAAGAACCAGATCTAGATCCCAGCCTTACCCACATCCTCCACTCCATGATTAATCTACTTTGCTGGAATATAAGTGGGATGGCTAACCCTCTATCCCTTAAAAGAGTTTTATACCTGAATTATAAATACAAACTATGGTGCATTGTTATTCTTGAACCCGTGGTTCACCAGAATCCTCAAAAAGTGATTAAAAAATTTGCTGGCTTTACTCATTTTGGGAACACTAATAATAAAATTTGGATTTTTTGCAGAAGAGAAACAAATTTTGATATTCTAATTGATCATCCACAATTTGTCCACCTCTCATTCAATATGAATGGACATAAAGGTGTAGCTACATTTACCTATGTTGGATGTACAAAGGATGTCAGAAAAGAGCTGTGGAATAGGTTGATTCATATCAGCCAACAAGTGAACTCCCCATGGTTGGTGGGGGGTGATTTCAACTGTATCATTTCTACCACTGAAAAATCTGGAGGTAGAACTTCAAACCTTGCCAAGATGAATACTTTCAGAGACAATATCCACAGGGCTGGTCTCTTTGATCTGGGTTTCAAGGGACCTAATTTCACTTGGAAATGGGGACTTATGTGGGAGAGGCTTGATAGAATGTTGGTTAATGATGCATGGTTCAATCACTTCCTCCTCACCTTTGTTACTCACCTTAGTCTAGCTGGCTCAGATCATCAACCTATTCTTATAAGCATCACCTCAACTTATAATTATAGCTCCCCCCTCCCCTTTAGATATCTCAACATGTGGGCTGCACATCCTTCTTATAGTAATTACATTGCTGACCTATGGAAAGGGGTCTCTCACCCAGACCCCTTAGTCAAGCTAAGCTTACTGCAAATAAAACCCTTAGTCAAGCTAAGCTTACTGCAAAACAAGATTGCTAAAGCCCTCAGAGTTTGGAGCTGGAACACTTTTCGAAATGTTCATGCCACAGTCCAGAAGGCTGAAGAATAAGTTAAAGCTTTGGAGAATGGGGGATAGCTTGGTATTGAGGAGGAGAAAAAGCTGTTGATTGCTCAGAACAACCTCCTCAGTGCCATTGATTACCAGGAAAAATTTCTTAAATAGAAGACAACCATGAATATTCTCACTGATGGGGATAGAAACACCAGTTTCTTTCATGCCTATATCAAATATAAAATAAAATGCAATACCATCCATGCTATACAAAATTCCAATGGCCAGTGGTTACATAACAACAATGATATAGCAAATGATGCTATATGTTATTACAAAGATTTACTCAACCATGAACATACCTTCAGACCCCACATTGAGAAGGCACACTTCATGGCAGAACTGAACTACACTGCTGGTCTCAAGCTTACTGACATCCCCACCGAAAAGGAAATATGGAATGCAATCAGTTCCATAGATAGTAGTAAATCTTCTGGCCCTGATGGATTTACTGTTGAATTCTACAAGAAGTCCTGGGAAATTATTATGACTTATGTTATTGTTGCTATTACAAGCTTCTTCCAAGGCAACAATCTTCCAAAGTACTTTTGCTCCTCCAACACTGTATTGATTCCTAAATCTGAAATACAAAAAAATTGGAATCATTTCAGACCCATCTGTTTGACCACTGCCATTAGCAAAACCATCAGTAAAATCATTGTGAATAGGCTACAACCTCACTTGGACGCTATCATTAAACCCTATCAAACTGCCTTTGTGAAAGGAAGGTCCATCATTGATAATACTCTTCTAGCCCAAGAACTTCTACAGGATTTGAATAAAGCTTGTAGAGGGGTTAATATCGTTTATAATCTAGACTTAAGGAAAGCTTATTATACCATAAGCTGGGATTTCATTTTGGAGGTTCTTAGTGTTAGAGGATTTAACACTGGTTTTTGTCACCTAATTAGGAGGTGGCTGGACAACAATGAACATTCCATCCTGATAAATGGGCAAGGGAGGGGCTCTTTCACTGCTACAAGAGGTCTAAAGCAAGGGGATCCACTATCACCCACCATCTTTATACTTGCAATTGATTATTTTTCCAGAATGCTTGATGAAGCCTTGCTGATTCATAGTCAAAATAGATACCATCATAGATCCAACATTGTTATTACTCATTTACTATATGCTGATGACATAATGGTATTCTCCAGAGCCAGCAAAAATGCTATCAAAAAAGTCATTCAAATTTTACAAAAGTTCCAAGCTATGTCAGGAACGACATTCAATCCAGCAAAGTGTCAGATGGTATTCTATAAACATGCATCCTCCACTCACAAACTTTGGGCATCTGATTATATTGGTTTCACAACTACTCAACTCCCAATTAAGTACCTTGGGGTGCTTCTTATCACTGGTAGAACCAAACAAACTCAGTTTAATGAGGTGCTGAATAATGTCTCTAACTTTCTCAATGGGTGGACATAGACCTTCTTGTCTAATGGGGGAAGAATTACCTTATTAAAGAGCATAATCACTACCCATTATTAAAGAGCATAATCACTACCTTCCCAGCTTATATACTGCAGATGACAACTATAAAGAAAAGCACTCAAATACAGCTGGAGAGACAGTTTAATAAATTCCTGTGGTCTGGTGAAAGACAACAAATGCATTGGGCTTCCTCGAGGAAAGTAGGAGGAAAGCAGCTAAACCTCAAATTGCTGGGGGAATTGGCTTTAAAGACCTTGATCAACTCCTTCAAGTCAATTTATGTAAACTATGGATTAAGTTTAAGACCGAAAATTCACTGTGGGTAAAATTCATGTGGGGTAAGTATTGCAAAGATCAGCACCCCACACTGGTCCTAAGGAAAGTCCTAAGGAAAATTGGTGATTCTGATTTTAGAATTTGGGTGAAAATGCTGAAAATCAGACAAATTGTTGATACCAACTACAGTTGGGAGCTGGGAAATGGGGAAATCACATTTTGGCTTGACAATTGCTGTCCCAAAGACTGGCTCTCGCCCATTACCAATATCTACAATAGTGATTTCAAAGTGGCTGATTGTTGGGATAGTGATAACTAGTCCCTGGGTAAGTTAGCAAATCTTCTGCAACCTCACTCTATTACCAAAGTGGACAGTATAAAATTTAACAAAAAATACTGCTGATAAAATCTTATGGCAGAATAATTCCTACCAAAGCCTCACCAAAGCCATATATTCCAAAAATTTCAGTTGGGAGCAAACACCCTGGGGTGATCATTTATAGAATAAATTCCTATCCCCTTCTATTTCCTGTTGTTGTTGGAGAATATTCCATAAAATGATCCCTACTGATGACATTCTAAAGATGAAGGGATTGAGGGGTCCCTCTAAATGCTGTTTATATAAGAAGGAAGAGGAAACTCTGAATCATTTATTTTTTGAATGTGACTTTACTCAACAAGTATGGAAACAGTTCCTAAATCAGTTGACAATTGATCAGAAAGAGCTCACTTGGGATAGGCTGGCCAATTGCTGGTGGCACTGGAAGATAAAGAAGTATGCTGCTATCCCTTTCACCATTGCTTGGTTCATCTGAATGGAAAGAAACAAGGTCAAATTTGAAGAAGCAAATCCAAATGTGGGGAGTACTGCTAGAAATTGTATTACTTACTTGCATAAGATGATTAATTGGAAAGGTTTTCCTAACATTTCTAACTCTTGTACATCCATTATATCTGATCTTATTCAAGTCATTAGAGTCTAGTGGAAAACCCCAAATCATCCTATTGTGAAGATTAACACTGATGGAAGCTTTACTAAAAATGGAGCTGGTGTGGGAGGTATCTACAGAAACCACTTGGGTAAGTGCTTGCTGTACTTTTATACCCTAGTCCTGGCCAATGATGCCACTGAAACTGAACTCATTGCTGTGTATTGGGCAATCAACCTTGCCACTAAGAATAATTGGAATAAAATTTGGTTGGAAGTGGATTCTGCTGTGATTATTCCCCTTTTAAGTCAGGAGGACGAGACTCCCTGGAACTACTCTTATTGGATAAGCAAAATCAGAGATCTCACTAGCAAGATACAAATTCAATTCACTTTCATTTATAGGGAAGGTAACCAGCCTGCAAACTGGTTGGCCCAACTTGGATCACACTCTAATGAGGCTGAAGTTGTTGTCAATGCTCCACCTGCTCTCCTTTATCTGCTGCAAGGAGATATACTAAATGTCCCTCACAT
>NW_018244012.1:318058-324411 GCF_001263595.1 Phalaenopsis equestris | reverse complement strand
TAAATGATTAATGTGGGGGCAGATGCAATCTCACACCTTTTTCCTTCTGATGAGTCATTGTAGTTTTTCTTTTTTGAGGGTGAAACCTAGCTTTTTTTAGGGGATTTCCTGGGTTTCTATTTTGAACCAATTTGTGAATTCCCCTATATATATATATATATATATATATGGAGGAAAGAGCATGATTCGGCTCCTTACATGTTAATCACGAAAAAAAAGGTTGCAAAATAAAGGGTTAGGATAGGATCCCCCACTAAAACACAATAACCTTACAAAAAACGCTCACGCTAGGAGGTTCCTCAGCCTATATACAACCCACACAAAAACTCCAAAATTTTACATGTGGCTTAAAAGAAAAGAGGTATACCTATGAAATATACATGCAACAATAATCTAGTATACCCAAAATAAAGACCACAAAGAGGAAAAGTAACACACTAGCAAAAACTCAATAACAGAAGAAAATCTAGAAATCGTGAGCTGGAGAAAAGCACCAGAGGCCTAATAAGAAGAGACGCCCACCCTTGGAAATGTGGCCAAAAAGCCCTAGGAAACCAAAACTCCCAGTAGAATCCTTCCAGGAAGCCACCAGGAAAATTACCACCCAAAGGAGGGAAAACATGCTAATAATTATAGGCTGCATATATTCTCCAAAGAAAAGAGCCCTCATTGGAGCCACAAAAAAACCAAAAAGGAGTAGATCCTAAAACATAGTCAACCATTAACAGATCTAATATAAGGTAAATTAAAAGAGTCTCCATTGATTAAAATCAGTAGTGGCTGGGGAGGGGCCACACCAACCACAATTTGAGAACTATGAGCACCATGTTTAGCAGACCAATGTGTCGGCCTATTTCCATCACGATGAATGAACTTCCAAACAACCATGTTTCATGCTCAATTTTTACATCACGAGAGGGAGGAGGAGACCAAGATACTAAGGACGGAGAGCGGGTAACCCTCAATCAATCTTGCAAAGTATGCTCAATCGAGTCGAAATACGAGATAACAGAATAAAAAATATCCTTCATCCTACCCAACCTATGCACTTTGTGGATAAATGCGAGGATATTAGAAAATACTGTACTGTAGCCCACTTTAATATTGGCATGCTTAATCTCTTTCCTTGTCATCCAAAGGAACCAGCAAATAATAACCAGATATATTTGATAAAAATGATTACGCCTTTGCTCCACATTACATAAAAAATAGGAAGAAAGTAAATTCGAAGCCAAAATTTTAATAAAATCAAACCAAATCCCCCTCATACTCCAAATGTTCAGAGAAAAAGGGCAGGCAAAAAATAAATGTTACATAGTATCTTCCTCATTTTTACAGAATAAACATCTAGAAGCCAATCTTAACCCTTTGAGTTTAAGGATATCATCACAAGGAAGTAATTGGTGAGAGATTCTCCAAACAAGAAAAGACATCGAGGGTGTGAGAACCCGGTTCCAAATGCTATCCCCCCCACGCAACAAAATGAAAATAATGTGAAGAGTGATATATATTTTTAGAAAGAGAGCCATTAGTATTCAACTTCACCATGGTTAAATCTTCCTTGTTACGGTTAAAGGAGATTGTAGAAATGAACTTAGCAATATCTGGCCCAACTAAACTATTAAGAAACAAAATGTTCCAGGAGTCATCCATCCAAGTATCAACAATCAAGATATCAGATAGCATATCATTATGACTAGAAATAGGAGTGTGAGACCAAGAGTCGTGCCAAAAAGACACCTTACCACATCCCAACTCCCAAAAAATAAGTTTAGAGGCCCAATCTCTGATTTTAAGTAACCTTTTCCACAATCTCAAATCACCTTTTCTCCATACTACAGTAGAAGGGTGAGAATTTTTACAATACTTATCATGTAAAAAAGAGGCCCATAAAGACTGACCTTTACGAAAATTGAGCCAATGCTTGAATAAATTGATATTGGCAATATGGTGGAGTTGTTTAAACCACAAACCCCCCGCATAGGTAGGCTTGCAAACTTTCTTCCACAAACACCATTTCTTACCCAAGTGAGTACCAGCCCTCAAAAAATTATTAAAACCCCATTCAAGTATCTTTTGGGTACTTTTCTTCTTATGAAGAACTTGTAATGCATATAACGACATACTTTGCAAAATGCTCCTAAGAACATTTATACGACCACCAAAGGATAAGAAACCATTTTGCAATCAAGCATCATTTTTCTAATTTTATTGATGACCTCATCCAGATGAGATTGTCGTGTCCGACCCTTAAGTAGGGAGACACCCAAATATTTAATAGAGAGAGTTGCATTAGAAAATCCAGTGTAATTTGCTGCCCAATTAGTAGTATGCTAATTCACATATTTACCAAAATAAATATGAAACTTGTTAGCTTTAAACTGGAGACGCAAAAGAGATTGAAATTCCTCCAAATATTGGAATATCATTTTAATGAAATTTTTGCTTGCATTAGAGAATAAAATCATGTCATCAGCATACGCTAAGTGAGTAACAAGCACCTTAGCTTTGTTTTCAAAATGAAGATTGGGCATACAACTAACTTTGTGGTTGATAAGCCTGGAGAAATAGTCAAATACAAGAATAAAAATGGTAGGCGCAAGTGGATTACCTTGCTTAATCCCACGACCAGCAATGAAAAAACCATTTGCTTGACAATTAATAAAGATACTATAATGATTTGAATGCAACCAATTATAAATAATGTGACAGAAAAGATGATGGAAGCCCCTCGCTTTAAGAACCTCCATAAAAAACTCCCAAATAATAGAATCATATGCTTTATGAGTATCGAGTTTAGTGATAATGTTACCACCTCTACATTTCTTATCAATATCAAGGAGCAATTCTTGGGCAAGCATAATGTTATTTGTAATCCCTCGGCCCTTAATAAAAGCAGATTGATTCAGAGAAATAATGGTATTTAGGTGAGGCTAAAGGCGTTTAACAAAAATTTTGTTAATTGCCTTAGATATGACAGAAGTAAGAGAGATAGGACAGAAGTGCTCCCAATTCGATTTATGCATAGTTTTGTGAATGACGATTATAGTAGCAGCAGAAAAGTATTTGCCTGGAAACTCACCTTTAAAAAAACTTTGGATGGCTTCAACAACATCTTTTTTCACAATGGACCAAGCCTTAACACAGAAGTCAGATGTGAAACTGTCAGGGCCCGGGGCACTATTACAATTAATGTCAGAGATGGCCTCAAAAATATCATATACATTTCACTATGTTAAGCCTTTGGCATAATTCTTAGCAAAACATAATCTTTATGTAGACTCGCCTTTAAGGGATGAAGTCCCTAGGGAACATATAATGGGTTCATAAGGACAAGACATACCTTATAGTTAGCAAAACTATGATGGTGCAACTAACAACTAAAGAAATAATGATCCTAAAATTTCTATCCTAGACAAGGTGGGAATTTGTTT
Organism: Phalaenopsis equestris; assembly: GCF_001263595.1. Lineage (NCBI taxonomy): Eukaryota > Viridiplantae > Streptophyta > Magnoliopsida > Asparagales > Orchidaceae > Phalaenopsis > Phalaenopsis equestris. The sequence goes on along the minus strand of NW_018244012.1, from coordinate 320,977 downwards.
AGATCTATAACTCTTAACAGAGGAATGTTGCAGTACTCACACCACTCCTTAGCACTTCATGCAAACAATGAAGCTTATCATGAAACATTGATCATTGAGTTGAATTTAGAATTCTTAATTTATATTAGGGAGATCAAGATCTACGATGACCCATAACTGGTAATTAACCATGTTAATGGTTTCCCTACTGTTCTCAAACAAAATTTCATTCGTATTACCAATTTAAGCTAAAGCTTTTTGATAAAAAGATAATTTTTACACCATATAGCAAAGTCTCTATGCTAAGAAAATAAAGAGAATTCTTTGGCCAAGATCATAAAGGAATGGGCTCATCTTAATAAGGAAGCCATTCTTATAAATGTGTAATTTTATAAATTATTACTTACGCAGACATGGAGCACATTGACTTACATGCTAATAAAAGTAAGCTTGCATTTATAAAAGTTGAATAGATCGTGATTGAGAATAAAAAATTTGTTGAATATTATCAAGAGATCAAAATTCCTTGAAAAAAGTACCTAACTATTAGATCAAGAACAGAGCTTTATTCTACAGTCAAATTGATGGCACTTCGTGCTATTGATCATTTGACCAAATGTAGCTGTGTTACCTAAATCAACATGAAGCCCAAAATGTTAAGATAGTTGTAAATTTTAGGATGAATGATGCTCAATAATATGATAATTAAATAAAATTTATATTTAAGTGATAGCGACTTTATATATGCTTAAAAATACAATAATTTGATACTGCTGCTAGAAGATTTAAATCCCCGGCAACGGTGCCAAGAACTTGAAAACGGTTATAGATTCGATAAAGATGTGTATAAAATATTAAATAATTGCAAAGTCACACTTATCAACGCAAGTATATGTATCGCTCAAGAAATACAGGGCTCTAATGGAGTCCTGGATATCGATCCCATAGGGAGTAATATTATAAGCTACAAACTAAGATTTAATTAACAAAATATTCTTACTTAAACTCTAGATACTATAATAGGAATAAAAGTTTGATTTTTTATGTAAGTTCTTATAATTGAAAATAAAGTAAACAACTAACAAACTCAATAGATATTTGTAAGATGAGGCAATATGAATAAATTATCTTTTTCCTTATTATGAATCAGTAATAAGTAGTGAATGGATAAATTGAATCAATTCAAATTGTATCATGCCAAATAGGAGAATGACTATTCTTTACCCTTTGGACCAGGCATAAAGAACATTGACTAATCCTATGCTTGGTTACTGAATCTACGGCTAGGCTGAGAGGATAACGACTCTCACTTTGGAGCTCCCACGTTTCCCTCTCCTGAAGGCTAAAATCTACACTTTAGCACCCAAATGATTGGACCGAATTGAGGATTTTAGCTCCGAATTGAGGATTTTAGTCCGTCGCTCTAAAATCTCCAATTCTATGCCCGATGATTTTCTGTTTCCCTGTTTATATGCACCCAACTTTCACAGACTTTGACCTCCCTAAATCTTGGATGTAATCTTCACTTTAGTTGTAAAACTCAACATATTTTAACAAATCAATTGGCTAGATTGAAAGTAAATTAAGATTGAAGTGAAAAGATCATCACAACTTCTTTAACATTCTCTTGGCACAACCAATTCAAATCACCATTTCACAAAATCTCAAGACAAGAAGAGAGACAGAGAAAACTACTCAAAACTCATGGAGAAGATACGTCAAAACTTGGAATTTATATATAAAAGCAAATTCATACAAACTTCAATAAGTAAGTACAACTTATCTCTAATTCCTCCCCAAGCAAACTCCTCGAAGTTCCTCTGAATCTGTTCCTTTCTTTACAGCACACAAAATTCTTCTTCAAAGCTGCAAGGAGGAAGAAATCTCTCACTTTCCTTCCACTCTTACAATCTCTCAAAGATGTCCTCACAATACCAACCACTTTCTACATTCTACTGGGCACCACAAACAACAAAGACTCCAGTGGACACCCCTTGGACACCCGTTTTTTAGCCTCCAAATTATTTCTTTTGAAGTTGTAGAAGAGTTTTCAAGTGTTGCCCAAGTGTCCCTTAAAAAATCGTCCACATTCAATGCATCTGTTGAGAGAACCGACGTGCTCGCCCTCGGCGGCTTTCTAGAATATTTAATTCTGGACTCTCAGGAAAAACTCACCATCGGCGGCGTCGAGCTTGCCGTCTGCGCCCAAGATTAAATCTTCTTATTTCGGTCCTTTTTGCTCCAAATTTGCTTTTTTTTGCACATTTTTGCTCCAATGACCATAATTCAACATACCTGCAACAAAACATCAAAAATACATTTCCTTAAAGTGCAATATCATCAAAATCAGTGTAAAATAGGTATGAAAATCTCAACATATTTTCTTTAGGTCAAAATCCCCCAAACTTAATTATTACTTGTCCTCAAGTAATTTTAGTACTACATAAAAGTTATGAACTACTGTGGTAAAGTTTTAATTCAAAAATTCTAAAAATTTGATTTAAGTAAATACCATTGTGAGATTTTTAGAAAAATTTTAAGTAATTAAATTAACTCTGTAGGTACAAGACTATCTAGTCATCAAGTTTAAGAGTCCTAGTTTTCTATTCAGTTCAAGAATGACTATATGTTGTAATATCAAGTTACTTAAAATATTCAAATGATAGGAACTTCATGAGAACATTACTAGTAAAAGATGTTATTCCGTAAATATAAGTTCAGGATTATATTTAGGTTTTCCCTTTAGGTAGGTCCAAGTGAAGATTTTTTATTAGGCATCTCCTCAAGCTTCTCCTCACTTGTATATTTTTTCAATTGGATTGCTTTCAATCCTATATATTTTTCTCTTCTTTTCAGGGATTGTTATCAATCCTTTCTTTTTCTTTTTCAAGTGAAGATTACTATATCTGGATAGCCTTTAATAATTTTGAACTTAACTTT
>NW_018244012.1:313835-318048 GCF_001263595.1 Phalaenopsis equestris | reverse complement strand
CCTAAATTTAAAACTCAAAGCATTCCTTTACCTTATAAGTATTTCATAACTTTCACATCATTGAGCCCCAATCTTTTCTTCTCAAATGAATTTCTAAGATTCTTATTATTTTAAAATATAGTTTTCTTTACTTTAAATAGTTAACTATAGTCTTATTCTCTGATACTAAATATCTTAATCTACAAAATTAATTTTTCTTACAAAAATATTCCTATAAATCTACCATAACATTTAAATATCTACAAAATATAGATATCTAAAATAAATTCACTTAAAAAATCATATTAAAAATTTTTTAAAATATTTAAATTGAGAACATATAATAGTTAATATTTTTCTTCCCTCCCCCACCCAAACTTTCCAAACTTTAATTTTTCAATATGGAATGATATAGGTGGAAAAAAAATTTTAAATATAAATCATACCTCAGTACTTCATTCTCATCTTTCTGAAATTTTTGTAGTTCCTTCTCAAAATATTTACTTTAACTGGTCTGTAATATTAGGAGCTTTCTATACATATAAATCATTAGAGAACTTGTTGAGTAATGAAATTCTTAAATACACATCCACAATACTAAACAAAAAACAATCACAAATATATTAAAATGCAAATAAAAATCACATGACATTACAATTTTATAAAGTACTAATCAACATCTCTTATAACTACACATGCAAATTTCAACTACCACACTAAATATTTATAACAATAATTAAAAATTATCTAACTGTAAACATAAAATAAAACATAGAATAAAATGAAAGTACAAACAAACATACATCTATCTCTATCACAAAATCACAAAACAAAAGTACAACAATCACAATCATATATCAAAATCCCATACTATATCCTCATCTCCGTGGCCAGCAGATGGATTGGGCTGATATTGAGTGTAACGGGGGCATTCAAAAAAAGTAACATCAGGCTCACCTCTGTAGTGTCGGGCTTGAGCTTCATAGTAAGCTATCTCAAAGCTAGTTGCTATCTCAAAGCCAGTTTGCCTCTATAGGTACTCACTATCATAATCCTGTCTACGTTCTAATCCCCCAATTCTTTCATTTATTTCCTCTATAGTCTTCCGCTGCAAGGTTAACTCATTCATTAATTCTTGAAGGGTAAGGGAACTAGAGGAAGGAAGTTCATCTACTAGAGGGGATATCTCTACTAGTAGAAGGTTCTTTATTCCTACTCCTAGGTCTCCATCCTTCATGGGATTCATACGTCTTTAAATTAGCTTTACTAATGGGTTTCATAGGGTAAACTCATTCTTCATCATCTGCAGCTTCAACTCCAGAAAGTTGGCAAAGTGCATAAATGAGGCCAGGATGTCCCAAACCTCCACTTTATTCACTCCTTGTCGTGGTCAAAATATTCTTATAAATAATTCTCCCCACATTTATAGTCTAATTATTCTGAATACAGAAATTTATAATAGCTCTATCTCTTGTTACCTCACTATGGTGATAGGTAAATAACATAGTAGAGAAAATAAAATAGGCCACACTTTAGAGGGGGCATTCAACATTGAAGCAGAAAAAAATTTACTCGTTCTCACTGCTTTATCTTCCATGTCCCTTTCCCATCAGTGAGAAAGTTAATGACATCATTCAGCAGGCCTTCCATTGTACTAAAGGTTTCAGAATTGCAGATATAGGAGTCTGGGACTTCATAAAATGAGTTAATGCGGGCGGCACTAAACTCAATAGAAAACCCTCTTAGTCTAACGGTTCATATAATTCTTTCACAACTTCATAGCTATATTGAATGGCTCGGATTTTAGATTCGTAGGTGCAGAGTAAATTTAAAATAATTTTTGAAGTGTTTGAAATTCTTTTAATAGACCTTTTTTTTTTGTCAAAATTTGAATTCTCCCAAATTGAGAAAAATCAGGATATATTATTTTGGCTTTGGTTGAATTCATCTGTTGCGATTGAGTGCATGATATATTCATTGAAACCATTTCAATCTAATCAAAATTATAAAAAGAAATTTTTGAAATACACTTCAAATACTCAAATAATGGCTTCCAAGAGTGACTCTAAGAGTTCAAAACTAAGTTCCATGAATTTCTTCCAAATATTTTTTCCACATTCTCAATTTTTTTTTTCGGATCTCCTCAATGTGGAAGAAATTCAAGGTGAAAATAAAATATTTTTAGTTTGGAGTGAAGCTCTTATCGAGAGATGATAAAATCCGGTGTCTAAACGCTTTGAAATCGCCCCAAATCCAAGATCTTCAAGCCCTAAATCAAATTTTTTGTTTTTTAGGAGGAAGGGGATGATGAATAGTGGCGGTTGACTGGTCAAAATCATAGTTAAAGTGTTTTTTTGGTATCTCACCGTTGGCAGGGTCGTCAGCACCGTCGGTGAGCTCTATTGAATTAAATAGCCTATGTCTCGAGAAAAATCCACCGTCGGCGGCGTCAATGGCGCAGTCGGCGAGATTTTCAAAATTAGTTCAATTCTAGATTTTTGCAATTTCGATCAATTTCAAGCCTCGTCGACATTCATTCAATTATTCTAGATATAAATTTAAGTGATTAAATGATGTACTAACACAAAATATTACAATTATATATAAAATCCAAGGGTTACAATACACGTTACACGACACACATAAGTTTTGTATTTTCTCAACCTTAATACATCAATTTAGAGTCGCAATCCAAGCCACAACAGTCTAAACACTGAAAACAAACATTATATGCTCAATCTCAACTATACTGAGATCTAAAACAAAATTAGAAAGTAAAGCAAACACATAAGTTCAAATCGAATCACACACATAGATATATAGGTAGTAAAGTAAATCTACTACTCCTCCAATTCAGTGCCTGTATCTCCTATGATATCGCCCATCGATTGAACATGAACGAAGAGGTTATAGAAGGGTCAGTATGAGAATTCTTCAGTAGAGTCCTCTTCTATCAATCCCATCTTTCTAATCAATTTTATTAACAGTCCTCTTCTATCAATCTCATCTTTCTAATCAATTTTATTAACCTTCCTTCAATATGTCCAGAGTGATCAAAATGCTCTTTCATCCTCCAGTCTAGATGATCAAAAAAATCAGAGATAATTTTAATTGCAATTCATAACATTTTGTACCTCTTTCTCCAGCTTCTTGATTTTGCGTAGGATCACTAATGTCTTATCCGGAACTAGAGGCTGAATAGCAAGGCTGAATAGGAAGTGAATTCTGAGACGATTGATCCGTAATAATAGTCCTATCATTCTCATCTTCATTGGTTGGGAACTTCTGGGTTAGGTCCAAAGGCTTCCAAGGTCGAAGTACCTTCTCCTAATTCTCATAAGATACTTGGAACTGACTGCAGAATAAGAAGATTGTTGAAGGATGTCCAAGCCTATAAGTTGATCCATCAACGATCAGGCTCAAAACAGACTTCACAATTATCGATCCAATATCAATCGACAGCCCCATTTGAATACAGTAATTCAGAATAGCACTTTCTTTAGTAACTTTACCGATCCTCATTAACAGTAATAGTTTTGTAGAAATGAAGAAGTGTTAGTGTTTAGAAACGAGGTTTAGAAGAGTAGCAAAGAAACTAACATACCTGTTTTCTCTCATTTCCCAATCTTCAGTCTCGTCCATCAAATATTGGTAGATCTCATTCATCAGATTTCTTGTTGGGGCGAAGTTGGAATAATGGCAGACAGGAACATTCTCGATTATATATAACTCATTAATCTGTGTAGGAGTAAAAGTTATCAAGCTGCCTTTACTTTTGAATATTTGCTTCAAAGTTGATTGCATTAAAATTAGCATAAAACTCCTTCACCACAGCGTAGATCTCATTCATCAGCCCGACCTATTCAGATATTATTCAGGTTGACTGAGTATTAAAACCTCTTTAACATTTGATCTTTTACCCTCAAAATATGGCTTTAATATGTGTCCATTTACTTTAATTCTATTCCCAGTCTTTTGATCTTCAATTTTAACAGCTCCCTAAGTATAAACTCGAGTCATAGTAAAGGGTCCTAACCAACGAGGCTTCAATTTCCCAAGGAATAACTTCAGCCTTGTATTGTAAAGAAAAACTTCTTGTCCTGGTTCAAAGTTGTTCTGGTTAATCTTCCAATCAAGCCATAACTTTAGTTTCTCCTTATAAATTATGTCGTTATCGTAAGATTCATTTCTTAATTCTTCCAATTCATTCATTTGTAACAATCTCTTCTCACCA
>NW_018244012.1:311881-312831 GCF_001263595.1 Phalaenopsis equestris | reverse complement strand
GCATCAAAAGTATCCATCTAATTAACCTTGGTTTGGCATCCTTATTTTGCATCAGATATTTAATAGCAGAGTGATCAGTGTGCACAACACATTTAGTCTCAATTAAATAAAATCTAAATTTATCAAAAGCATACACAATATCCAGTAACTCTTTTTCAGTAACAGCGTAGTTAATTTGAGTATCGTTAAGAGTTTTACTCGCGTAGTACATAACTTTAAAAATCTTATCATACCTTTATCTAAGAATAGCTCAACAGCATAATCACTAGCATCGCACATCAATTCAAATGGTTTCTCTCAATTAGGTGAAACTATTATAGAATCTGTGATTAGTTTTTCTTTTAATAACTCAAATGCATTTAAATTGAGATAAGTTTTTATCTTTTGTTTTAGACTAGATTTGGTTTTAATTGAGACTTGTTGTTGGTTTGAAAAAGATTTCTATTTTTAAACTAAAGTGTGGTTTTGTTTTCTCCATGTATTCTGAGTAGTTTTCTATATCTTTTTTTTTAAATGATAAGAAATTAAGTGTTGGATGGAAGTTGAGAAGAGTATTGATCGTTAACGTTGGAAGAAGTTACGATGATTGAAATCCATGTGCAACCATAAATTGACATTTCTCCCAATCTAGAATCAAATTAGTTCTTTTATTTCGCATAACTCCAAAACTTTTTCAAGATAATTTAAGCATGCGTCAAATGATGTTCCAAATACAGAGAAATCATCCATAAATACTTCCAATCCATCATCAATTAACTTAATATGGACATCATACATCTCTAGAATGTTGCATGTGCATTACATATTCCAAAAGGCATTCTTCAAAAAGCAAAAGTTCCAAAAGCACTAGTAAATGTTGTCTTTTCTTAATCCTCGGAAGCAATAGGAATTTGATGGTAGCCGGTATATCCATCTAAAAAACAAAAATATTTGTGCCCATCAAGTCTATC
>NW_018244012.1:311209-311740 GCF_001263595.1 Phalaenopsis equestris | reverse complement strand
GAACACAATGAATTGGACTTACCCAAGCACTGTCTAAAATAGGATATATAATTCCGGTGTCCAACCATTTCAAAATTTCCTTCTTGACTACTTCTTTCATCATTGGGTTTAATCTCCTTTATGGATCAACTCTTGGTTTATATTGTTCATCCAATATAATTCTGTGCATACAGATCAAAGGACTGATTCCTTTAATATCAGCTAAGGTCCAATCAAAAGCTTTCTTATATCTTTTTAATGGATCCAAAAGTCTTTTCACTTGCAAATCATTTAACACGGAAGATATAATAACAGGTAATGTAGATGACTTTCCTAGAAACACATACTTTAAGTGGTTAGGCAATATTTTCAACTCAAGTTTAGGTGGTTTTATAATTGACGGAACTAGATTCTTATCAAGATTTCTTGTAATATCCAACATCTCAAATCTTTCCTAAACATAATCTAATTCTTCATTTTCTATTTCGTACAAAATAAATTCATCTACGTCTTCAAATTGTTCTTTCTCTTCAAAATGTTCTTTAAAATGCT
>NW_018244012.1:309814-311065 GCF_001263595.1 Phalaenopsis equestris | reverse complement strand
CTCTTCCAGTAGCTAAAAAAGGTCTCCTAAAATGATAGGTATTTCTTTATCTTCTTCCATATCTAAAACAATAAAATCTATATGAAAGATAAATTTATCAACTTTTACTAACACATCTTCTATAACTCCCTTAGGATAAGTAACTGAACGATCCGCTAACTAAAGAGTTACAAAAGTAGGTGAGACTTCTCTTAATTCTAATCTTTTGAAAATTGATAAAGGCATAAGATTAATGTTGGCTCCCAAATCACATAAAGCTCTTCCATAAAATCTTTCACTGATAGCACACGATATAGTGAAACTACCTGGATCTTTTAATTTTTTAGGAAGCTTTTTCTGAATAATTGTACTACACTCTTCGCTAAGTGCAACATTCTCATTATCAGTAAACTTCCTTTTCTTCTTCAAAATATCTTTCATAAACTTCACATAATTAGGCATTTTCTCTAAAGCTTCTATGAAAGGACTATTTACTGTTAATTTCTTAAGAATTTCTATAAACTTGGAAAATTGTTTATCATTTTTGTGTTGTTTCAATCTTTGAGGAAAAGATGGTGGAGGTTTCTCCACAGTAATTTTCATTGGTGTAAGTGGATATTCTAAATCTGGGTATTCATGATCCTTTTCTTTTTCTATATCCACTTTCTCTTTTTCAGTTTTCATTTCTTTCTGCACCCTTGTTTCCAATTCTTTTCTACTTCGTAATTGTATCTCTTTTATCTGTTCTTTTCCTTGATCATTAGGATTTGGAAATTTTGTAACTAGTTCCCTTCGTAATTCTTTTCTACTTCGTAATTTTTTAACTGGTTCCCTTGAATTTACAATTGATTTCCTTAATTCTGCAATTGTTGACCCTTGTTCAGTATCAGCTCTTCCATGGACAACTTTGTTTCCTTAAATTGAGTGTTACTATTAAATCCTGGAGAATAGGAAGGTCTATAATTAACATTTCCTTGGTTGGATGAATTTGGTTTACTGGGTTGTTTGCCCATTATTGATTTGTAGAAGAATTGTTATTCCAATTAAAGTTATGATGATTTTTCCACCCTAGGTTATAATAGTTCGAAGAATAAGGGTTGTTGGGTTTATTAATAAAATTTAAAGTCTCATAAGAAAGTTGAACATCCACAAATTTCCCAGATGAATTCTCTTCCATCATAGTAGGTGTTGAAGAATAATTCATTCCATAATGATCTAATTTCTTTGATATTGCAGCAATCTGTGAAGCTAACATAGATATTGCATCAGAAT
>NW_018244012.1:304252-309587 GCF_001263595.1 Phalaenopsis equestris | reverse complement strand
GCTGTCGGTCACCGGAATCGAAATTCCGTCGCCCGCTTCAGAAGGACGTTTAAGTATGAAATAAAACTGACCCCATATTTTTTATAGTTTAAAATGAAAGAGAATTGTACCTCAAATCCTTTATCTATCCTGAAGGATAAACACAAGACTTGAGGATGAGGCTCGATCAAATAAACTAAGGAAAGTATGACGTACGTTTGGTCTGTGAAACTTTTATATTTGCCGACAAATTCCCTTATTTATTATAAAGGATTAAATAGGGTTTATATTAAGTTTGGTTCAAATATGCTTCCTATAAGGGCAAGCCCCTATAGTTAATTACATTCTTAAATGACCAAAGTCGCTTAAGAAGTCTCTCGATAAAAATCAGGAAAGATTATCTTCAAGGAGTTTCAAAGGACAGGACTCTTCAATTAGATCAGACAAAGCGGTGTGAAAGGGGAATGACTTAAATTTGGAACATTTATTATGGAATCCAAAGAGGAGAGATTAGTGGATGTCATAGATCTAGAGGAGAGCCACAATGACTTCCCAAGCTATCATATAGTTTGTCTTCAATTTCAGAGAGTAATTCCTTAAATGTTTAATCCTGCTATAATGCTTACATTCATGTGAAACAAACATGCAAATAACCTGGAAGATGTGAGGATTTAGATCCTAACAAACGACAACGAATCCTAGGACGAGTTAGGGCTTATATTGTATAACAGGGCTATGCACAGGCCTGAAAGGATTTACGTTGCATAAGCAAGCAACCTTGAAGTCCTATGGCTTTATTGTTTAAGTTTAAGGAAGGAAGATTGGTTTAGCTGGGGAAGACAGGTTTTGCTGTTGAAGATGGTCGTGTTGCCCACCATGCTAGCTTCAAGTTCCTCACCACGACGAGCTTGAGTTTTTTGGTGTGTCAAGTTATAATGTGAAATCAGGTGGTCCTACGATTGAAGTTCTTTAAATTTTATGAGGGCATATTAAAGTTGATTATAGCGACACCGGTTAGGATCCTATGGTTCCCTCGTTCCAGTACCACATATTTCTATTTGATTCACTTAGTGAAAATGAACTTATTGAACTCAACTTAATGAGTTCCTTAATTTCATTTAAACCGTGGGAAGCCTTGTTAGCAACCGTAGGTTATCTCCTCCAAGGGATTCCCGATCATCCGATAGAGACGTCTTAATTTTGTTGCAATTGTAGTTTTGTGTGATGTTTGTAATTAAATTTTAAGTTGTTTTATATTTTGAATGTTGTGGCAGTGGATTTTATCTTGGTTGATTTTAGTTTTGGTTTGGGCCTTTGGTTTTGGTTAACATGCAAGTTTATGTTGTTTTTATACATGTAGGTAAATGCAAGTATAAAAAGAAACAATGTAATCATAAAGCATGTAAGAAAAAGGGCACAAGAAAGACGGTACTATAAACTATAAAAGGGTATCAGGCGAGTCTTCTCGTTCCACCACCTGAAACTTAAAAATGCATGTGAGGGCATTTATGAAGAGCAGGAAAAGTAAAGCTCTGGTGGTTTTCCTAACTCTATGTTTAATTTTGGTGAGTCCTTAAAGATTTAGTTAAAGATGATTTCATTGAGCAAAGTATATTAAGTTTAATAGGCCCCTGAGGTATCCAACAAGTTAGGAGGAGGAAGCAGGTCCATGCCTCTCTCTCACCAACTGGTGAAAAGCCTCGCGTCCATTTAAACTTATTATGTTTCTTAATGTTTCATCCTGTGAATACTTCTAGTGCTCAGTGAACATTGATTTCTTAATTATCCCTAAGAAAGGGGTAATTATCATTTATCATTTAATTTGAAAATTATGTGAGTGAATTTCCTTAAAGGGCAAGTTGGAGTAACCTGAACACTTAGCCAAAAAAAATTTAATTAGGCTTAGTGGTGTTTCAAGGATGTTGATTATGTTATGTTTATTTCTCTAGTCTTCATTTAGTCAAATTTGATTTGACTTAAGTCACCACTAAGCCCTTAAGATCTAGGTGAGTGTCTTAATTAGTTTTGAAAGGGTTAAGCTTCAAGTGGTCATGATTCATGATTTGGATTTTATTTGAAAATCAAATTAGGGGTATTAAATTGATTAATTATTAACTTCAAAAGTCATACCCCTAAGTCCAGGATCATTTAATTTTAATAAACTTCTAAATTTTAATAATTTAGAAATTTATTAACTTAATTAAGAAGGTGAGATTGGTTTCTACCAATTAACCCCTTGTGTTCCAAACATCAAATAAATTGATTAAGATCATAGGTTGTCCATTTCCCTCCTTAAATTAAGCCTAAATGTTAATTAAGGCTAAATTTCCAAAATTACACATTTGCCCCTAAGGCTCTAACACTTCATAATTTGTCAAATTCAATTCAAATGACTTTGAAATTTTTATCCTACCTCATTCATCGGTCAATTAAGACATCAAAGGAGAAAATGTGATTTTTCAAAATTTAATTTATTTTATATAATTGTTTTCATGCAAAAATAAGATTTTTCAAATAAAATTACTAATTTGACCAAGGTAAATTTTAATCATTTGAAATTTTTACTGGAGGTAGACCTAGACTAGAGAAGGCGTTGGACAAAATTTCACGATTTTCTGAATTTTATTTGAATTTTAAGAATTATTTTAAGTTCTAGTTTATTTAATAAAAAAGAAAATATTTTAAATGATGAAAATTAAGTTTTGTGCCTCTGAAAAATCTCTCTGAGGTTAGAGAACCTATAGGAGCAAAATATAAAAAAGCATATTTCCCAATATAATGAGTTTTTGGTAAAATGAGATGAGATAAATGGTTTAAATATGTATTGTGCCAAATAGGAGCAATTTTGATTCTCTACCCTGATTCATTGTTATAGAAAATCATCTGCTAATCTCATGTTTAGTTCCTAAATTTATGGCTATGCAAGGAGGATACTGGCTCTCACTCAAGAGCTCCCACTTCCCTTCCCCTGAAGGCCAACGCTAGCTTTAATTTTTATACACTAAGACTGAATTGGGGATTTTTGTTTATCACCCTAAAATCTCCAATTCTACACCCAATAAAGTATATTTCCTTATTTATTTGGACTTAATTCCTTGATCAAAATACTCCTTCATGGAATTAAATGTGATTCTCACCTTGTTGTAGAACATACTTCATTTCCTGGATCATATGCTTCACAACATATTTTAACAACTCAATTGGCTAGATCGAAAAGTAAATTAAGAACGAAGTTGAAAAATTGCTACAATTTATTTTATATTTTAAAATTGGCACATTCAAATTATCTCTTCATTTCACCATATCTCAGAGTAGGAAGAAAGATAAAGGAAACAACTCAGACTTCATGCGACAGATACAACAAAACACAAATTTCATATATAAAAGAAAGTTCACACAACAATAATAAACAAACAACACTTATCTGAAACTCTTTCTAAAAGCAAATCCCTTGTAGCCTCTCTTAGAAGATATAGGAAGAAGAAATCTCTCACTACTCTCCCTCTCTAACACCCTTAGAGAAGAATTCACAATTAAACTCACCACAAAAACTAAAAACTCTAAAAAATAAATGACAAATGGACCTTAAGTGGCTGTGGGGGATGTGGAATAGCATCGAAAAGAGTGGATAGTTGTCAAAGAGGGTCTTTTCTGATCAATTTCAGCTCTAAATAGAGCCTAATGTTGGTTTTTGAATAGGTGCATCCAAAAAAATTTCAAAAAACATCCAAATTTGTCGAATCTTCTAGAAACAAGTCTTGCATCAACATTGGCATCATCGACGCCCATTCTGGCGCCATCGGTTCTAGTGGCCTGTGAATTAATTCAATGCTCTTTGTTAAATGGCGTTGTTAGCACTGAGGATTGTTCGGCCTCTGTTCTGTAGGTCTGCTCCGTCGGCGCTGAGTATTTCTTCAAAAAGGCCATTTTGACTCCAAATTCCATCCTTTTTTCTTCCTTTTTGCTTCAAGTCCTAAAAATCAACAACTTATAATAAAAAATGAAAAATACCTTTCTTTAAAGTGCAACAATAGTAAAAATGAGTATAAAATATAGGGCCAATATGCCTGTATTTTTAGTGCATCAAAATCCTCTAAACTTAAATGTTACTTGTCCTCAAGTAACCCTTAATATGACCCACGACAAAGAATTTAACCTCTAAATTTCCATATTTTAGTCCACTAAATACAATAGCATAACTTAAGAAAAATATAAAATAATTTCATTTAAAACTAAAGGTATAAGAATATCTAATAGTTAGATTTTTATTCTCTATTCTTTTCAAGGAAAATTGTAAATTGTCATATTAAAGCCACTTAGAATATCCATATGAAAAAGAACTTCATGAAACTTTACTAGTAAATATGCTAATACTTAAATATAAGTTTAGAGAATATGGCCAAGCCTTCTTCTTTAAGTTGATTATAGTGAAACTAATTTTTAATTAGACATCTCTTCGGGAACTTATAAGGATTTGCTTGGGAACTCCTCACATCTTTTTATTTTCTTTTTTTTTCTTTATTTTTTCAATTTTTTTTCAGGATCATTTTCAATCTTTTTTCTTTTCTTTTCTTTTATTTTTTTTATGTGAGGATTACGATATCTGGATAACCTTTAATGATTTTGAACTTCACTATCACCTTCTTAAAGTTAAAAACTTTTCAGATTCCATCACTTTATAAATTTGTTTTAGCTTTAAAGATTTTCGTAAAGTTCTATTTTTTTCATCTTACATGAATCTCTAAGATTTTTTTAACACATCAAAATAACAAATCCCTTTATTTATAATAGAAAAACATAGTCTTATTCTCTTATACAAAATATCTTAATCTTTGAAATTAGATATCTTAATCTTTGAAATTAACCTTTATTATTGAAATTTTGAAAAGATTTAGCATGAAAAGCTTTAAAAAAAATTAAGAGTGAAAGAAAACATTTAATACATAAAGAAAATACTTACCTGTTGAAGGTTGTGAAATTGAAACTTAACTCTGAAATATTACAAATGCTAATATGACAAGCTACAAGACTTAGGACATTAAAAAACACATAATACGTATAAAAATTTGCTGAGAAAGAGTTAAATATAAATACATTCAACAAAGTACTAAAGACTAACAACAGTACTAAAATAAATTCCAATGCAAAAATAGTTTTACAATCCTACTGTTCACAACATAACATAACATGTAAAATAAAACAAAGTATCACACTCTATAAATAAACAACAAGAACAATAAAGTACAACCAACTATAAACTAAACAAAAGGTCAAACTAAAACATCATCAATCATCATCTCCTTCTTCTTCGACATCAAAGTTTTGCTGCTGATACGGGGTACAAACAAGGTGAGTA
>NW_018244012.1:289907-303212 GCF_001263595.1 Phalaenopsis equestris | reverse complement strand
AAGATAAATCCTTGGTTAAAATAAAAAATTTTGGGTTCAAAGTGTAGCTCTTACCGAGAGAAGATGAAATCCTAACTTCTTTTGCCTTAAAATCACCTTAAATCCAAGCAATAGTAAGCCCTAGGTGCATAAACCGGAGGCTGAAGGTAATCGAAAGGGTAAAAATGGTGTTTTTACTGCGCAAATCGTGAATTTTAAGGGATTTGGGTTTTTTCGAGTCGAGGGCGCTATCGACGCTCATTCTAATGTTGTCAGCACCTATGGCCAAAGTTTAATATTTCAATTTTCAAAATTTTCAACTTTCTTCCAATTCACTTAAAAGTCTAATTAGTATTTTTTGAACACTAATTTTCATCTTAAAATAATTCACAAACAAGTATTTCCACAATCAACACCAAACCAACTTTTATATCTGACAATCTAATTCTTACAAATACACTTTTCTAATCACACTTTCACATACATAAAGCAAACTAAATTGTAATTCAGCTTTGAAATCAAGTCACAACACTAGAATGGTGACACAAAAATATATACACAATCAAAGTTTAAAGAGTTCTAAAGCAAAGTAAAGTAAAGTTAATCCAACACAATCAAATGAAAACATAATTACATTAAATTAGTATTGAGTCCAACATTTTCAATTATTCTGCTTCATCTTCAGTACATTCTCCTCCTCTAATATTTCCCATTGATTGGTAATGAACGTATAAATTGTAGAAAGATCAGTACAGGAGTTGATCAGTCATATTTTCATCGATATATCCATTTTTCTTGAACAACTACACCAAACATGCTTCAATTGTTCCAGTATGATCAAAGTTCTCCTTCATCCTCCAATCTAAGTGATTATAAAGGAAGTTATAATTTCCTATTGCATTCATATTAATCTAAAGTTCTCTTTCAATTTTCTTCATTTTCTTCTCCAAAGCTATTGAACTTCCAACTATTTGTGGCATTATTGGTGTTGAAGCATGTGATGAATGATCCAAAATAATATATAATGCTTCATTCTCATTCCTAATATAATTTTCATTAATAGAAATCATGGGCTCCTAAGGTAAAATAATGCTTTCTCCCAACTTTCATATGGCACTTGAGATTAACTGCAAAGTAAGAAAATTTTAGAATGATGCCCAGTCCATATATAGGCCCATTCATAATAATACCCATTGAAAATAATAAAATAATTGATCCCACATCAATGGGCTTTCCATTTGAATGCAATAGTTTAAAATTGCACTTACTTTTGTAACTTTAATCATCTTCATGGTAGGGAGTAATTTTGTAGAGATGAAGAAATGCCATTATTTTGATATTGGATTTAGTAGTGAAGCGGAGAAACTAACGTATCCCTCATCTCTGATTTCCCAATTATCATTTTCATCTGTTAAAAAATGATATACATCTCGCATTGTATCTCTCATTGGGATAAAATTCGTATAATGACAGATTAACACGTTTTCTACCACATACAAATCATTAATTTGAGGTGAAGTAAATGGTACAGCCTTACCTCGAACGAAGACTACTCCTTGGGTAATTCTATGTAAGTTAGCATAGAATTCTTTTACCACTAGTACATTAACTGCAACGGAAATGTAGCATAGAACTTCCCAGCATTTTCACAAAACTTCCTAATGCCTTTGCACAATGATTTCCTCAATCTGTGAACTTGGATTAATTAATCCATGATTGACAAAGCCTTTCTCCTTGATAAACTCCTTGATAAGTCTCTTTTCATAATGACTTTGTCATATAATCTCTACGTGTCAAAACTAATAAAATTTCTTCTATTAAAAACTCCATACCTGTAAGTACCTATAGCTTGAAGTATTTCTGAAATTGGAAGCCATGGATTTAAAAATTTGGAAGTTTCTTGTCATCCAAGGTAGTTTTTAGGCCTTTAAAAACACCTCCCTCCGGTTATTTTGATGTGTAATCTTGCCAAAGTCCGCCAAATTTGACCTGAATGCACGAAATTGCATGGGACGCTGTCGGTGCTCCCGATGGTGTTGTTGGTGCCATGGCTTGTGTAGACGGGCGTCTTCGATGCCAAAGGCCAAAATTGCTTCTCTTATTTTTGGGTTCAATTCGATTCTAAATTTTCCTCCAATACTGTAGATTTATATATGGGTTGCCTCCCACAAAGTGCTTGGTTTAACGTCGTGAGTTCAACACACCATTGTTTAATTTAGATGACTTAACATCAAAATTTCTTTAAATTGTGGCATGTGCCCTTCAAAATAATGTTTCAATCGATGCTCATTAACTTTAAATATTTTTATAATTTTAAGATCTTTAATAACAATAGTTTGATAGACTTTAATCACTTTAAATGATCCTAACCATCTGAATTTTAGTTTTCCTCTAAATAATCTCAATCTGTATTATATAATAGAACTTCTTGTCGAGGTTCAAACTTCTTTTTAATAATCTTTCGATCAATTCATATTTTCATTTTCTCTTTTTTCATTTTCTCTTTATAATTTTTGCATTATCATATGTTTCATTTCTAATCTCCTCAAGTTCATTGAGTTGCAACAATCTAATCTCAACTGAATCTTTTAGACCAGCATATTTTAGATTAAAATTAAATTCCTTAATAGCCCAAAATGTTTTATGCTCCAATTCTCCTAGTAAGTGACTACTAGTAAGTGGCATGTTTTTCCAAAAGTAAGTTTATATGGTGACATTCCAAAAGGAGTCTTATAAGTAGTTTTGTATGCCCACAATGCAGTATCTAATCTTGCAAATCAATCTAATTTATAGGGATTTACAGCTTTTTCTAAATTTCATTTTATTTCATGATTTTATATCTCTGCTAGATTGCTAGTCTAAGGATGACAAGAAGTAGAGAATTTATGCACAATATCATATTTTTTTAATTAATTTCTCGACTCTCTTATTCCTAAAATGGGATCCTCCATTCATAATAATTACTCTCGACATTCCATATCTTGTAAAAATATTTTTATTTAAAAATTTAAAAACACTCCATGCATCACATCTAGGTACAGAAATAGCTTCAATCCATTTGGACATATAATCAACATCAAGTAATAAACATAAAATTCCAAATGAAGGCATAAATGGTCCCACAAAATCTAATCCCCACACGTCAAAAATTTGAACTTCCAATGTGTAATTTAGAGGCATTTCATTTCTTCTAAAAATATTTCCTACACGCTGACATTGATCACATGTTTTAATATATTCATTAACATCTCTAAAAAGATTTGGCTAATAAAATCCAGCTTGCAAAATTTTATTTGCAGTTCTATTTGTTCCAAAATGTCCTTCACGTTCATAATCAAGACATCTTTCAATTATTTGTTGATTTTTTTCATAAGGCACACACATACAAATAATTAGATCACAAATAATTAGATCATTGCATTGTTTATACAAATAAGAGTCATCCCAAAAATAAAATTTTGAATCATAAATAAATTTCTTGAATTATTGATTCCCAACATTTGGTGATAGAATATCACTTACAATATAGTTTATTATATCAGCATAACACAGTATATTCATTATATCACCATTTTATAATTGTTCATCAGAGAAATTTTCTAAAATTTCATTTGCAAAATTAGTTAATTTTTTTTTTAGTCTAGACAAATGATCAGCTATTTGATTATCATTTCCCTTTCTATCAATTATCATAAAATCAAACTTTTGCAGAAGAAGTATCGATCTAGTTAACCTTGGTTTAGCATCCTTCTTTTGCATTAAGTAATTGATAGCAGAATGATCTGTATGCGCTATATATTTGGTTCCAATCAGTAAGGTCTAAACTCATCAAAGGCATAGAAAATAGCTAATAACTCTCTTTCAGTAGTAGTGTAATTAATATGAGCATCATTTAGAGTTTTACTAGCATAATACATTACTTTAAGAACTTTGTTATGTCTTTGTCCTAAAATAACCCCAATAGCATAATCATTAGTATCACACATTATTTCAAATGAATTCTCCCAGTCTGGTGGAACTATTATAGGTGCAGTGATTAATTTTTTTTTCAATAATTCAAATGCTTTTATGGATTCCTCATTAAAATCAAATTTTGTATCCTTTTCTAAAAGTTGGCATAATGGCTTAGTTATTTTTGAAAAATTTTTTATGTAACGCCTTTAGAAACCAGCATGTCCTAGAAAACTTCTTAACCCTCTAAACATAGTAGGTGGTGGTGATTTCTCAATAATTTTAATTTTTGTAGGATTTACTTTCATGCATTTTTCAAAAATTTTATGCCCAAGTACAATTCCTCCTGCAACCCTAAATTGATATTTTTCCCAATTTAGTACTAAGTTGATTTGTTCACATAATTCCAGAACTTTTTCTAAATTATTTAAACATAATTCAAATGAAGTCCTGAATATAAAGAAATCATTCATAGAGAAATCATCCGTAAATACTTCCATTCAATGTTCAATCAAATTATTAAAAATTGACATCATACATCTTTGAAATACTACAGGTAGTCTAAAAGGAATTCTACAAAATACAAATGTTCCAATAGGGCTTGTAAATGTTTTCTCTTAATCATCAGGAGCAGTGTAAATGTTGTTTTCTCTTAATCATCAGGAGCAATTGGAATTTGACGATACGATACCCAGTATATCCATCTAAAAAACAGTAATATTTTTTTCCAGCCAATCTATCCAACATATGGTCTAGAATGGGTAAAGGAAAGTGATCTTTCATGGTGATTCTTTCCTGATTGCTACATTTAATTTTCTATAGTCTATACAAATTTGTTAGCTAGTAAAAAAAATTTTCCAACCATTAACTTGCCTTAATGGAATTAATTCATTTTTCTCATTTACTTCAACGGTCACTCCACCTTTATTTAGAACACAGTGAATTGGACTTACCCAAGCACTGTCTGAAACATGATATGTAATTCTAGCATCTAACCATTTTAAGATTTCTTTTTTAAGAACTTCTTTCATTATTGTCTTTAATCTCCTCTGAGGATCAACTTTAGGTTTTTATTGTTCATTCATACTATTCATCTAATAGAATTTTATGCATACAAATTGAAGGACTAATACCTTTAATATATGTTAAAGTCCATCCAAAATCCTTTTTAATTTTTTTAGCATTTCTATGAATTTTTTTTCTTGAATTTCAGTTAAATCATAACATACAATAATAGGCAATATAGATGAGTCTACTAAAACACATATTTCAAATGGGCAGATAATTCTTTCAGTTCAAGTTCAGGTGGTTTGATACTTGAAGGAATAAAATTTTTATTATCATTTTCCAACAAATCTAAAGTTTTAAATTTTTCCAGAAAATAATCTAAATTCTCTTCTTTTATTTCATTCTCATAATATTCTTCTTGCCTTATTCTTGCCTTAATTTTTCTTTAAACACTTCCTTAAATTACTCATTACTCAGATAATCAGAAATCAGAAACTTCCATTCTAAAACAATCATTATCTTTTTCTATTACAGTCGGAATAGTAAATGTTACTTCTTGATCATTAACTCTCATTATTAATTTTCTTTTTTGCACATCTATCACAGCTCTCCCTATTACAAGAAATGGCCTCGCTAAAATAATAGGAATCTCTTTATCTTCCTTCATATCTAATACTATCAAGTCTACAGGAAAAATAAATTTATCCACTTTTACTAATACATCTTCTATAACTCCTTTAAGATAAGTTATTGATCGATCAACTAACTGAAGAGTTATAGTAGTATGGGAAATCTTTCCTAAATCTAAATGTTTAAAAATCAATAGAGTCATAAGATTGATACTTGCTCCAAAATCACATAAGACTTTTCTAAAAAAAATTTCACCAATAGCATAAGGTATAGTAAAACTACTAGGATCTTTTAACTTTTTAGGAAGCTTGTTCTTAATAATAGTGCTAAACTCTTCACTGAGTGCAACAGTCTCGTGATCTGCAAACTTCCTTTTTTATTTGGATATATCCTTCATAGATTTCACATTACTTGGCATTTGTTCTAAACAAAGCTGGCATTTGTTACAAAGCCTCAATTAAGGAATGTTTATCGTTAACTTTTTAAATATTTCCAAAAATTTTGTAAATTATTTATCTTTATTCTCCTGCTCCAATCTTTAAGAAAACAGAGGTAATAGTTTTCTAAATGAACTTCTAAAGGAACTTGTATTGGTTCATTTTCATTGTGTTTGTTTTCAATATCATCCTTCTCCTCCTCAACTTTAGTTTCTTTTTGGATTCTTGTTTCTACTTATTTTCTACTTCATAATTGAATATCTTTAATTTGCTCCTTATTTTAATCTTTTGGATTAACTTCCACAGTACTCTGAAGAATTCCTGAAGGTATGTTACTAAGTGCAGTAGTAATATGTCCTAATTGATTTTCAATATTTCTAATAGCAGCCCCTTGATTTTATATTTGATTTCTCATATTCAACATTACTTCTTCCATCGTCAACTTCTTTTGCTTAACTGGTTGGTTAGGGTTAGAGTTAAATCTAGGAGGATAATAAGGTCGATAATTAGGATTTCCTTGGTTATTTAAATTTCCTGAGGGGTTCATCGAATTGTTATAATTATTCCAACTAAACATAGGGTGATTTTTCCATCCAGGGTTATAATAATTTGAATAGGGATTGTTATTTTGATTATTTATAGCATTCAATGTTTCATAAGATGATTGAGTATCAATTATCCGCCCTGGTGAATTTTCCTCTAGTTTTATTGGTATTTGAGAATAGTTTACTATAATTTGATCAATCTTTTTTGATATAGCAGCAATTTGTTTTTTGATATAATTTTTAATATAACAACAGTTTGACATGCTAAAATAGATATTGCATCAGAGTCATGAATATTGGCTACTCTCTTAGGATTTACCCGTTTAGAGGGCCTTTGAAAATTCTTAGTAGCCATCTATTCTATTAAAGAGTATGCTTCATCAAAAGGTTTTGACATTAGTGACTACATATAGCAGCATCTACAATAGATCTAAGTGATCCAATAATCCATTGTAAAAAGTTTGAATTATTAACCAATTTGTTAAAGCATTGTGCGGACCTTTCCCAAGAATATCTTTAAATCTTTCCCAGGTTTCATATATCGATTGCCCTTCAAAGTGGCAAAAAATGTAATATTGTTTCTAATCTTAGCTATTTTCAAGGGTGGAAAATATTTAGCTAAAAATTTTTGTGATAGTTCTCCCTAAGTTCTGATAGATCCAGGTGCTAATGCATTTAACCAAGCTTTAGCTTTATCCCTTAATCAAAAGGGAAAAAGTGTAAGCCTAACAACATTATTAGACACTTCATCATATGTCAAATTTAAAATTAGCACGTATTACAAGTAAACAATCAAGATGTAAGTTAGGATCCTCATTAGGTGTTCCTCCAAACTGATTGTTTTGTACCATTTGGATAATAGTAGGTTTAAGCTCAAATGAATTAGCAACAACATCAAAATTTTGCATAGTCAAGTGAAGTTCATCTGCTGTCGAATTAGCATATTCTTTTAAAGGTCTTTGTCAATTTTTATTTATTTGATTATCTAAGTTATTAGCTATTTTGTTCAAATTTTGTATTTTTTTTTGTTGTTTTTGAATTTTTTCTAATAGTATGTTCTAATTCTGAATCGTAAGGCACTATACCTTAAGAACTATATATGTGTATATATATTATTTTTTAGGATTTTTAATTTTTTTTTAATAATAATTTTTTATATTTTATCTCTAAATTTCTTAATTCACCAAATCTATTTAATTTACCCTTACCTTCTCCGGCAACAACGCCAAAAACTTGATCCTGAAAATGTAGTAGTGCAAAACTTATACAGTTGACTCTGCTTTACAACCATGCCAAAAACCTTATGTGTTATTTTATAAATAATAAATTTAAGTAATTTATGATGGGATCTACACAAGTATATGTATTATTATCAAGTAATAAAAGACTTTCTATTTAAGCCCCAAATATCGATCCCACGAGAAAGGTTTAAAATTAAAATGATAAATTAACTCCCGCGAGGAAGGTTTTAATTTGAAATGATAAATTAACTTGGAAATTCACAAAAATAAAACAAAATTACTATCACTTATTTTGAATTGTTTGAGATATTATCAGAACTAAATTATTACCTACTGACAAAAATAAAATGCAAAGTTTAAACAATAACTACTAAACTATGTTTTATGTGATGAAGTTTTCTAATAAAAAAAGACATCTTTCTCACTCCAATCAGTTTTTAGTAAATTGAGATGAGATAAATGGTTTAAATATGTATTGTGCCAAATAAGAGTAATTTTAATTCTCTATCTTGATTCAGTGTCATATAAAATCATTAGCTATTCTCAGGTTTAGTCCCTAAATCTGTGGTTAGGCTAGGAGGATACTGGCTCTCACTCCAGAGCTTCCACTTCCCTTCCCTGTAAGCTAACGCTCGCTTTAGTTCTTAAACAATAAGACAAAATTGGGGATTTTAGTCTGTCACCCTAAAATCTCCAATTTTACACCCAACAAAGTATATTTCCCCATTTCCTGGATCATATGTTTCACAATAAATTTTAACAATTCAATTGGCCAGATCGAAAAGTAAATTAAGAACGGAGTTGAAAAACCATCATAATTTATTTTATATTTTAAAATTGGCACATCGAAATTATATTTTCATTTCACCATATCTTAGAGTAGGGAGAAAGATAAAGGAAACTACTCAGACTTCATGAGAAAGATACAACAAAACATAAATTTCATTTATAAAAGAAAGTTCATACAAAAATAATAAACAAACAACATTTATCTAAAACTCTTTCTCGTACCCTCTCTTAGAAGATGTTGGAAGAATAAATCTCTCACTTTTCTCCCTCTCTAACACTCTTAGAGAAGAATTCACACTTAAACTCACTACAAAAAATCAAAACTCTAAAAATTAAATGACTAATGGACTTTAAGTGCTTGTGGGGAAAGTGGAATAGCGTGGAAGAGAGTGGAAAGCGGTCGAGGAGGGTCTTTTATGATCAATTTCTGCTCTAAATAGAGCATAATGTTGGTTTTCCAATAGGTGCATCCAAAAATTCTTAAAAAAGCATCTAAATTTGTCAAATCATCTAGAAATAGGTATTGCATCGACATTGGCATCGTCAGCGCCAGTGACCTGTGAATTAATTCAATGCTCTCTGTTAAATGATGTCGTCAGCGCTGCTCCTAGCACATAGGCGTTGAGGATTTTATGGCCTCTATTTTGTAGGTCTATGTTGTCGTCGCCCATCCTGACACTATCGGCGTCCATCCTAGAGCCGTCGGCGCTTAGTATTTCTTAAAAAACATCATTTTGTCTCCAAATTCCATCCTTTTTGCTTTATTTTTGCTTCAAGTCCTAAAAATTAACAACCTACAATAAAACATGAAAAATACCTTCCTTTAAAGTACAATATCACTAAAAATGAGTATAAACTATAGGTCTAAATATGCATGTATTTTTAGTGCATCAAGAGGCT
Source organism: Phalaenopsis equestris (assembly GCF_001263595.1). NCBI lineage: Eukaryota > Viridiplantae > Streptophyta > Magnoliopsida > Asparagales > Orchidaceae > Phalaenopsis > Phalaenopsis equestris. Next base: position 293,732 of record NW_018244012.1, on the reverse strand, counting down.
AGAATCTACCTAGCACTACTACACAAAGCTGGAACAAACTTAAAGTTAGCCAATGTTCTATGCTAGCACTGAGGGGGGTAAAGAATAGATATGCTTCTATATATCACTATACATAATTTTATATTATTAATCATTCAAATCCTACACTAATTAAGATCTCTTTACAAGGGAAAAAATATTTTCTTAATATTTGAACTCCTTTAAACTTTTTAGTCCTTTAAACTTTGTTCTTAATTTTTCCTTAAATTTAGATTGCACAAAAATTTTGGTTTAATCGTTTACAAATATTTCAACACCATTATCGTATTATTTTTATTTACAATTTTGATAGAAGCTTTCAAAGTTATTATTAAAAAGTTACAACTTCCTTATGGGTTCGATACTGGGGTTTTTAAAGAAAGTTCTATATTACTTGAAATGATGTGTATACTTTCATAGTAACCTCTTGCGTGAAGGCTTATTATTTATTATATAAATTATTTTATTTATTCAAACTAGCTGCTAAACATAATTTGGGTCAAGTTTTTGGCAATCTTTCCCAATATAAATATCTGCGTAGTTACTTGTTGGGTTAAGTTTTCGGCGTCGGTGATGAGCAAGCAACGAAAATTTTTAACTTAGAATTTTATTTAAAATGTAGATTTATTTTGGGAGAAATTTTAGTCAAATGTGTAAGACTTAGATTTGGAAATAATATTGATTTTATGTGTTTATTTTAAAGAAAGTTCAAAATACTAAAAATTTCTTTTGATATCTATCATTTTAATTAAGAATTTAAATTTGTTTGTGTAGTTCAGATGCTATAGATTTTGAATTTTATGGCTAAGATTTGGAGAGAAATTTTTATGAGGATTATGAATCAAAAAAGACTCCATGAATTTATCATAAAAATGACGGATCAATATTATAATGAATATTCAGTTTTAGATTATAATGCTAGTCATTTCGATAAAATAAACCCCAAGAGGGTAACAATTTTTTAAGAAGATGTGCTTACCATTTGAACTTGTCAAGTTGCAGATATTGCGAGAAATTTAAATCAATATACAGGAAGTTATGCTCAAGGACGACCAGTTACTAAGGAAAATTTATTTGGACAATTGATCAAAACTAACTCTTTTGCAACTAAACAACCGACAAATAATCCTTATTCCGATTATTACAACTCAATTTGGGAGAATCATTCGAACTTTAACTGGAATAACAATTTTTTAGGAGAAAAAAAATTGTGGGAAGATAATCAATTTAATCAGACATGTAATTTGAATAATCAAGGCTATTAAAATGATGAACTTTCTTTTCGTCATAAATTTAACTTTAACCCAGAGAATGAGGAGAAGAAGTTATGGATAGAAGAGGTTGTGAATCAAGTAGACAGTCAGCTCGAAATTCAAGGGTCACTGTTAGAAATATATAAAACCAACTTGGGTAGATTATTAATGTAATTAATAGTTACCCTTTACTTGGTGACTCTGAGATAGATCTTAAGGAGAAGAATGGTGGGCAAAAGAAAGCTACCCAGCTAAGAAGTGGAAGAGAATTGGAGCATTTGATTCAAATAAATGTGGAGTTGAGAAAAGAGGAAAAATATATTGACAGACCAATGGAAGAATTTTCTAAGGAATTAGAGAAACCTATTTCGTCAACCATGATAAATATAGTAAAAACTCGACTACCATTTATTGAGCCTCAATGGAAAGAATTAGAAGATAACATGAGATAGAAGAGTAATCTAATAGAATTTGATACAAAATTTGAATCATATAGAAAGAACCCGATCCAAAATTTAGGAGTTCTTGAACTATCATATAGATATCCATTTTTTATAATCTTTAAAGATGATATTAATATGCAAATTGAGAAAATGATTAGAAGAATATTGGATCTAGAAGAAAACATGAGGAATTATAATCTGAATTTATCTAAAAAGAACAGCTGAAAGAAAAAATAAAATTCGAGGATTTAGAAGGAATATAAGGATCTTAAAAAGTATGGGACATTGATCAAGGATCACTTAAATATAATTTTGATTCGGGAAGAACACTTTGCCTGGCTAACGACGTTAAACCAACGCTTTGTGGGAGGCAACCCATCGGTGTGGATTGATTTGATTAGTGATGGTTGATATGATGAATTAATGGAGTTATATTGAGTCTTACATGATTGAGGCGACATGAAATAATATTTTATTGATTAAATTAATGCGGGGAAAAAAATTATTTTTAGAATTTTGGGTTGGAGCTATAGCGCTAGATCTTGCGCCATTGCGCCATAGTCTGAATAACTCCCATTTGTTGATCTCACTTTTGGTTGAGGTTTAGTTTTCCCTCTTTAGTAGCCTAGGGTCTAACCATAGGACTTTCTTGTTGACTATTCCTAGAAAACTAGAAAAGGAACCCTCACAATTAGAAATTCTAAACTCTTCCTTCCTCAACTTGAAGTTCCACAAACTACCTAAATGTCCTTAAAACCCTAAATTTGACCAAAATTCCCAAGTTCATCCAAAATACCCAAACTTCTTCAAAAATCATTTCAAACCATTTGAAAATACCCAAATTGCCCAAATCCACCCAAAAATTCCAAAATTACCAAAATACCCTCAAATTTTCCAAAATTACAAAAATACCCTTAGCACCCCAAACTTTTCCAAAACATCCAAAATCACTTCAAATGTCTCCAAAACCAATTTGGACCATTCAATTGAAACCAAATTGATCAGTTTGACCATTTTGACCAAACACCCAAATTACCTTTAAAGGCCCAATTTCCCCAAATTCATCCCAAGTGTCAATCAATTTGGCCCCAGTTCTCCTAAATTTCAATCCTAAACTCAAATTTAGATTTCATATGATCAATTTAAACTAAATAGAAGCTTAATTGACCCATGGTTTGAGCTCAATTTTGATCCAAATCAAAAACCCCAATTTTGACCCCATGACTTGATCTCACCTAATTGAACCATATGATCCATTCAATTGCCTCAATTTGAATCCTAAACTTTTAATTAAAAGCCTACACATAAAATTGAACTTGGTCAAGCCTAAATTTCACTCAATTTTAACTCACATTCAAAATCACCAAATTTGCCCCAAATTGGCTGTCTCCAAATTCCACCAAATTGAATGCCCTAACCCTAAAATTGTCACCCAATTGATGTTGAGAACTCTTCAAGACATTCCTATAGACCATTTTGAACAATTAATTTGGACCTAGCCCAACCTTAGCCCAACTTAGACCCAAGTCTAACCCAACACCCCTAAATTGACCAAATGCCCAAAATCCTCCAAACTGAACCTCTTAACCAATTCAAAATCACTTCAAATCTCTTATAAACCTCTTATGACAATCATCTATACAATGTTGATCAATTAATTGAGCTCAATGTCGTGGCTATCCTAACCCAAACCTAATGTCTAGCCATTTTGACATAAATTGAACCCATGCACCAAAATTAACTTAGTCATGCCTAAGCCACAAAGTTAATGGCACTACAGCCATCAAATACATCCTGTGGACCAGGCTAAACCAAGCTAAACCAACTAAGATAAGCTATGGACCAATGGTTCTTTGATTTAAGTGATTTCACCCCATATTTGGCTTAAACTAAAATATCTTGGCCATCAACACTTACCCTTAGAAGTTAACCATCATTAAGCACCCTCTGGCCTCCTTGAGCCATAAATTGACCATCCCCTGGCTAGCCACCGTAAGCACATAGCCTGAGGGAGCCCTAAGTGGACAAAACCCAAAATTAAACCTCCCTGACTTGGCTCACTCCCATTGGCCATTAGAGTCTTTCTTCCCTCCACCTCAGCAAGCATTAGC
>NW_018244012.1:281438-289831 GCF_001263595.1 Phalaenopsis equestris | reverse complement strand
GTGCTTGGAACCTTAAGGCCTTAAGGAAACTCTACCAAAATCTAACCAGAGCTTCTCCAAACCATCCCAAGTGCAATCCCCTTGCTCTCAGCCACTTCTAGCCACCTCTTAGACCCAATTTCTCCACTGAAATTTCCCCTAAAACCAGGATAGATCTCTCTACTTTAGCACAGTGTACCAAACTTCAATTAATTTTTCACACACAATCCCCATAGTGAAATAAATTAATTCCCCAACAAAGCACCTTCTAAAATAGCCTCTAACATAGCTCTAAACCAACACCTGAAATCCACCTTGGTTGAAATCATGCCTAGACAATTCACCAGAGCTTTAGACTTCATCCGGAGGTTCGTTGGATCCAATTGAAGCTACCAAAACCATCTAATTAAGGCATCCCCTCTTAGACAAAGGTATTGAACCTCTACCCTAATACGAGCTTGTTTTGATTCTCCTTTTGTAATGGCTTGATTTCGTACTTGATTAACCATATAGATATGTTTTTCTTGAGTATATGATATTTTAAAAACAAATCCCAAGAGAATTGGTTCATTCTAGGTGAAGACCTTAAGGTTTTAGTGTGAACGGCTTACGGGCTAGGTGACCTGAGGACGATAACGGAGAGCCGTCCAATCACGTGGGAGATTGGATCGCACGAAGATATGATGCATAAAGTACGGGCTATGTGGTAGCTGAGGTGGATGCCAGCGTTAAATAGAGGAGCACCGCGTGTGAGTTTGGAGCCACCGAAGGTTGAGTTGGCGTCGCATGGATAAGTAGTAAAATATGGATTTTCTGAATTATTTTAAATTCCTAAATTTCAAAAATTCATATCTTTCTCTAGGAAAATCATAAAAAATAAAAGAAAAATACCCTCTTGCTCAGTGAATAGAGGAGAATAATGTTGACTAAAAAAATTATTTTCTTAATCCCTGATTGTTAATGAATTAAACACCCTCTATGGTATTTCAATTCTCCATGACTAAATATTGATCACCATGGCTTGAAATTTTTAGGGTTTATTCCTCATGATAGAGGCTATGTCTTTTGATTTTTCCAAGATTATAGGGCATCTCTATGCTTCTAACCTTAATTTTCAAGCAAAAGTGACCATTTTGGCTATTTGAATTATATATATCAAAATATCATTTAAAAAATTATGGGAATAACTTTAGTAGGTTTCCTGTAGTCATAGAAGTCTAGAAAAAATATCATGATGCTTTGAATTATCCTATAAATTTCTATATTTAATTAAATTTAAATATATTGTGTGAATATTGGTAAATTATGTACTTATCAAAAATTGACAAAATCAATTCCACATTGTTCATAAAAATCATGTTTATCCACCGTAAAAATTTAAAATTTATTTAGTTAAGTTCAAGTATTAAACTTGATTTTCTATGGAACCTTATATTTTTGTATAAAAATAATTATATTAAAATAAATACACTTGACAAAATTATGAAAAGAGGTTTTTGAGTTCCTTATGATCAGAGGCACTTAGAAAAAATAAAAATTGCTTTTTCAAGAATACTTAATTTTCAAGCCTTATTCTAAATTTTAAAATAATTATAAAAAATATCCAAACATTTCAAAATATGTGTAATTGTTCTCTGATCACTTGGAACTCATTAAAATTTTTTTCCTAATTTTCCTAAGTTAAAAATAAATTTTAAAAAGCTTAAAAGTGGATTTTCCTTATTCTTCCATTAAAATAATTATAATAATTTAATTCAAAAAACCATGAAATTTTGTCTAAGTATTTCTTTGATCTAGGGAAACCTCTAATAATTTTCTCATAAATAAAAACTTTATTCTCAAAAGTCAAATAAATCAATTTCTATGGGATCCTATTTTTTAAGCTAAATAAATATTTAAATTAAATTAAATTTTGAAAAGTCCACATATTCTCCATTGATATTGTAATTACCTCATGGATATGACACACTAAACCCTCAAAGTCATTTTAGTTGTGTTTAGTGAGTTATGAGATGAAGTGCCCCTAAGGTGAAATAGTTATTTTAGACTTTGGTGTCTTAATCAAAATTTAGGATTAACCAAGGGAAAAATGAGTAATTTTGATCTTAATAAATATGGTTTGGATTATTGAAATATAATGAGATTAAAAAGGTAGAAACCCACTCACCACGCTTGCACAACATCAACAAAATCATAATCCTCCTAATCTTTCTGGATTGGAAGTCAATTAAGATCAAATGATTCTTAAGTGATGGGCTTAAATCAGGAGGTGTTGACCTCACTTTTGGTTGAGGTTTAGTTTTTCCTCTTTAGTAGCCTAAGGTCTAACCATAGGATTCTCCTGTTGACTATTCTTAGAGAACTATACAAGGAACCCTCACCATTAGAAATTCCTAACTCTTCTCTACTCAACTTGAAGTTCCACATATTGGTCCTAACCTCTAGCACTTAGTAGGTAAGGTCACTATTGAGGCACTCAAGATGAGTCTCCCTTAGGACTGTTGGACCTTAGGGTTGACCCTATGTGTTGGTCTAGTTGGTCTAGGGCTTAAGGTACATACATGCACTCACAATCACTCACTATCCTAAACTTAAATTTCCTAACTTTGGTCCCTTGATACTTTTAGGAGACTCATCTAGGCGGTCCCCTAAACCCATTAGCCTTAGGCTAGGGTTTAGGCTAGGGTTTGGCGCTAGGGTTTGGCTAAGATCCCTACATAGAGGACCCAAAATGGGGTTTTCATTGATCCATGGCTTATTGATGGTGGTTGGCACTCTAACTCTGCCAAGATAATCAACATATCCTTTTGCCCCTAAATTCCCCCAAATTACCTAGATACTTTTGGGACCCCAAATTTGGCCAAAATTCCCAAATCTACCCAAAATACCCAACTTAGTTTATAAATCATTTCAAACACCTTGAAATACCCAAACTACCCAAAATCACCAAAATTGGCCAAATTACCAAAATACCCCTCCTTACCCCAAAATTCCAAAAATTTGAAAAAATCCCAAAAACTAAAAAATCCCAAAAATTTTCAAAACCTCTCAAATATTCCCAATTTTATTTTTCTCAACTATCACCTGACCCAATTTGGTGAATTTGACCATCTTTGATCAAAACCCCCAAATTGCCCTTTAAAGGCCCATACTTTCCCCAAATCACTCCAAATGTTTATCAAATTGGTCTCAATTTACCCAAATTTCAACTCTAAACTCAAATCAAATTTTTATGTGACCAATATAGTGACCAATATAAACCAAATCCAAGCTCAATTGGTCCATGATTTGAACCCAATCTTGATTTAGATCTGGTTCCACCAAATTGAACCCATGGCCTACTCCATTTGCCACAATTTGTGTTGAAAAACCTTCATAAAATCCCCATATATCAAACTTGTCCTTCAATTGGCCTTGGTGAGGCCTCAATTTTATCTTATTTCAACTTAAGTCTCAAAAAGCCCCAAATTTACCCTAAATTGACCATGTCTCAAAATCTCACCAAATTGATGGCCTTATTGATGGCCTTAGCCCATTAGCCCAAAAATTTCCACTCCATCCTTTCATGAAAAATCTTCACAACATCTCCCTTGATAACTTGAACCATTAAATTTGGATTTAGCCCATCCTAGACCCAACATGCATAAATTATTCAAATTTTAAAAATCCCTCAAATTGACCTACCAATTGAACTCAAAATCACTTCAAAAAATCACTTCAACCTAAATCACTTCAACCTTTCACCAAAAATCTTCATAGCAATCATCTACACAATGTTGATCAATTAATAGGCCAAATGACATGTTGAGCCTAAGCCAAACCCAAGCTTTGGTCACTTCAACCCACATTGAACCCATGCACTAAAGATGGCCTTACTACCCCAAAGTCACCAAATTAATGACTCAACAGCCATTAGTTGGACCCTAGTGACCAGCCTAAACCTCCTAAAATCACCTAAAATATGTCATGGACCAAAGTTCCAATAAATTAAGCGATTTCATGTCATATTCGGATTTCATTCCATATTTGGTTATGCTAAAGATATTTTTGCCAAAACAAAGCCTAAACACAATAAATTGTTGTGACATATTCGTTTGGCTCACCTGACCTCCCTAGCCACCTCCCTTGGTCGGTCGGTGCTCACCTGACCTCCCTAGCCACCTCCCCTGGTCGGTCGGCCAGCCTAATGGCTAGAAAATGGCCAAACCGAGAGTCACCCTCATGGGATTAGACCCATATCAAACCTAGAGGTGGGGAAGGACACACCTCTGGTGTACTACTTCTCGTGCTTACCTCTCTGCCCTCTACCTAGGCAGCATATTTCACCCCCCAATTGACCCTAAGGCCATTTTTATAAAATTTTTTATAAAATGCCCCCCTCCACGACCATGGAGGGAGAGCTGAAAAGTCCTCTAGGAGACTTCCCCAAATTGATCCCAAAGCCTCTTTGAGACCTCCTCAGTGCAACTCAACCTCCACATTGCCCAGAATCCCTTTGCTGAAGCCCAACTTTTGAGCTCAAAACCTTGCCGAAGACAGGACAAGGCTATGCACACCTCTAAACTCAACCAAACTCAAATTAAACTCACCCACACCTTCACAACATTGAAAGAAGCCAAAGCCCCATCAAATCCCCCTTCCATAGAGCTCCTAGTATAGACTTTGATCAACACCTGAAATCGGCCTTGGTCGAATTTGGGTCTAAACATTTCACCATAACAAGAGGCTTAATCCCTAGCTTCTTTGGACCCCGACAAATGGGTCGAGACTCTTTGATCAAAGCTTCCCTTCTCAGAGCCAAGGTATTAAACCTCTCATCCTCCCGAGCCTATTTTGATTCTCCATTTAATTAGGCTTAATTTAATTTTATGATTACCGTATGAATATGTTCGCTCACTTAGACGAGTCCATGGGATCAAACTCGAGGTGATTTGGTTGATTCTAGGTTGAGTTCTTAGGGTTTTGGTGTGGACGGTCACGGGATCACTCTATCGGAGACGGTGACGGGGAGCCATCCAGACGAGGAGTTGTCCGATCGTGCGTGTATTGGATGGATGGAGGAGATCGAGCCAGACAGTGTTTCCTTAAGTGTCTCCTTCCATGACCCGTAGGCCGAGTCAGCGGCTACGTGGATGGCGACGTCCAACAAGAGGGCTCCTTGCGTGCTTTCAAAGCTGCCTAGGATACATTCAACACCGCACATTTAAATAGATAAATAGGGAGTTTAAAAAATCAAAAAATGATCTCTAGCTTTAAAAACGCATATCTTGGTGTAGAAAAATCATAAAAATAAAATAAAAATACCATCTTACTCAGTGAATAGAGAAGAATATTGTGGAAATGATTTGGAGTCCATTTGATGAATATTTTATTTTTAATTAATTAAACACTGATTTGGATGTTTTGATTCTCCATGCATGTAGTAATCTCACCATGACTTAACATTTTAGCATGTTGTTGCCTCTATCTTAGGAAAAATTCTCTAATTTTTCCAAAGTCAAAGGAGGCCCCTAGACAGAGAATCATATTTTTCAAATTTTTGTGCATTATTTGCTTAAAATAATCATAGAGATTAGCATCTTGCTTAGAAAAACCAAGAAAATTTTGGAAAGTTTTTTATGACTAGAGAGCCTTTAGAAAAATTTCTCATGAGCCAAGTCATTCAAAATACACTTAATCTCTACAAACCTTAAATCACTAAGATAATTAATTTTAAAAAAGACAAACAACAAAATGACTTGATATTTGAACTTCACTACTGTTTAGGATCCAGATAACTCACCATAAAAATTCCAAAGCATTTTGAATTCATTTGGTAATTTAAGTTGTTTTTTGAAATACAAATAACATTTTTGGCACTAAAATGATTTTTAATAATTAAAATATAACTTGAGAAATTATAAAAACTTATTTTTTAAGTTCTCTATGATCAGGGGTATTTTTTAAAAATAAAACAGAGTTTAAAATAAAAACTTAATTTTTAACCTTTTTTAAATATTTAGATAATTAAAAATCTATAAAAATCACAAAAATGATAAAATTCATGGAAAATGTTCTAATTTTTTTTTTAAGTACTTACGAATAATTAGAATATTTTTCCTGATTTTCTAAATAAAGATACTAAATTTTAAAGCTTAAAAATAATTTTTAAAGGCTAAAAATGGGAAAAATAATTCCAATAAATCAAATAAAACTCAAAAAAATATACAATTTTCTCCTCTGAGTTCTCTGACCTCAGGAAGATTTTTCAAAAATATAAAACTTAACTTTTCCCATTTAAAATATATTATATTTAATAAATACCATGGAATTTAAAATAATTCTTAAAATTCAAATAAAATTCACAAAATCATGAAATATGGTCCAAGTTTGGTCTAAGTGTTCCTTTGGTCCAAGTCTACCTCCAGTTAAAATTTTAAGTGATTAGGCTTTACCTTGGTCAAGTTATGGAATTTTTTTTAAAAAATCCTATTCTAGCATATAAATAAATTTATAAATTAAATTAAAATTTAAAAAATTACATTTTGTCTTCTGATGTCTTAATTGACCCATGAGTAAGGTTGGAATCAAATTTTAAAGTCATTTGAATTAAATTTGCTAAATTATGAAGCATTAGAGCCTTAGGGGCAAATGAGTAATTTTCGGAATTTAGCCTTAATAAACATTTAGGCTTAATTCAAAGACGGAAATGGGCAACCTCTGATCTTAATTTGATGTTTAAAACATAGGGGTTAATTGGTAGAAACAAACCTTACTTTCTTAATTGAAGAGATAAGTTAATAAATTTCTAAATTATTAAAATTTGGAAGTTTATTAAAATAAAATAAACTCAGGACTTAGGGGGTATGACTTTTGAAGTCAATAATAAATCAATTTAATACCCCTATTTTGATTTTCAAATGAAATTCATATCATGAATCATGACCACCTAAAACTTAACCTTTTCAAAACTAATTAAGACACTCACCTAGGTCTTAAGGGCTTAGTAATGATTTAGCCTAAATCAATTTTCATTTAAATGAGGATTAGAGAAGTAAATATCTTCGAAAATTAGAACATCTTTCAAAAACTACAAGCCCAATTTGGACCAAAATTTAACTAAGTGTTCCAAGAACATTAACTTACCTCTTTAAGGGTCTTCACCCACATAATCTTCAAAATTAAATTACAAATGGTAATTACCTTACACTTAGGGATAATTGATACAACAATGCCATTAAGCATTATGGTGTTCATAGGATGAATTATTAAGCAACATAATAAGTTTGAATGAGCTGGAGGCTTTTCACCAGGTGATAAGAAGGAAGCATGGACCTGCTTCTTCCTCTTAACCTGTTGGATACCTCGGAGATATACTAAACTTAATATCTTTTGCTTGACAACATCATCCTTAATTAAACTCATAACAACCCACCAAGATATGACCTAGGGTTAGATAGGTCGTTAAAATTTTACTTCCCTATTTCATATAAACTGTCGTAACATGCCTTTTGAGTTTCAGGTGGTGGAACGAGAAGACTCTTTAGGTACGCTTTTACAGTTTTCAACGTCATCTTTCTTGTACTTTCATAGTGTAATTTTATAGCTGCAAATTTGCATGCTAAACAACGACACCACCCTGCATGAAAACTAAAACTATTAGGATAGCCAGAAAACCAAAACCAAAACTAAAATCAACCAAGATGATTATCACCTCCACAACATTCAAAATATAAAAACAACTCAAAATTTAATCACAAATATCACACAAAACTACAACTTCAGCTAAATTAGGACGTCTCTATCGGATGAGCGGGATTTCCTCGGAGGAGGTAACCTACGGTTGCTAACGAGGCTTCCCACGATCTAAATAATATTATGGAACTCATTAACTTGAGTTTAATAAGTTCATTTGCAATAAGTGAATCAAATAGAAAATAATGGTGCTAGAACGAGGGAACCGTGGGATCCTAATCGGTGTCCGGTGTCGCTCTAATCAGGTGTCGCTCTAATCAGCTTTAACATGCCCCCATTAAATTTAAAGAACTTCAACCGTAGGGCCACTTGATTTGACATCATAATTTGACACACTAAAATACTCAAACTCGTAGCGGCAAGGAGCTTGGAGCTAGCATGATGGGCAACACAACCATCTTAAACAGCAAAACCCATCTTCCCCAACTAAACCAATCTTCCTTCCTTAGATACGAACAACAAATCCATAGGACTTCGAGGTTGCTTGCTTATTCAACGTAAATCCTCACATTATCTTTAAGCCTTTTTATAGCCCTGCTATAGAATATAAGCCCTAACTCGTCTTAGGATTCTGAGGTTGTCGTCCGTCACGACCTAAACCCTCACATCTTCTAGGCTATTTGTGTGATATTTTCACATGAATGTAAGCCCTAAATAATAAAATTGGTAGGATGAAACAC